>NC_143212.1:13918923-14221954 GCF_030267445.1 Bombyx mandarina | reverse complement strand
CAACTCATATATGTATATATACGGGCGGTCTTAGGCTTTATAAAGTTTTGGTTTCTTATAGTTAATTTGTGGTTTCGCCTTATAATTATAAGGAGGTGCTTTATAACGCAAATTCGCAAACGCTACATCCAAATCAGAATTGTGGACATTGATGAAAAAATAAGTAAATTCCATTTATTGTTCTATCAGTTCGTTTATACGAATGTTCGATATCTTTGATGCTTTAAATGATCTGTTAAATCGTTTTATTTAATGTAGGTATGAAGCTATAAATGTCATTTTATAGAAATTCAAATATCGTTTTTGTTTTAGGTTCAGGAAAATCTTACACTATGATGGGCTCCCCGGGGGCTGACGAAGGCGGCATTATTCCTCGGCTTTGCGACGCCCTCTTTGAGAGGATAGCTGTACAACAGACACCGCCCACTCTCACGTACAAGGTAAAAACAAAAAGTTTCACACGTATGTAAACAAAGTCCCTGGTAGTCCTATAGAAAATCAATACGTTATACACAGGCGGAAAACCGTGTTCCGCCTAATTTGGTCGTGTGAAAACATCTATTCAAACGCAGGGAAACAAAAGACAAATTATTTCTTTTTCATCATACCATTATATTTTGGTAGTAATTTGCCACATCTTGGAATCTAGATCACGAACAAATTTTCCAACAATTAGGTTAGGAGGGCGGAGAAAGCCCGGGCTCCTGAGGCTTTTAAGAGCTTATCCTTTCTCATTGGTGGGCGAGAAACTAAATTATAAATGATTATAGAGGAATGACCTTTCGCAGTTAGATCACGTGTAGTTTTAGCAGAACAAAAAGATCTTTGTATTTTCTTCAATATTTTCTATTGTTAGTTGAAATTATTAGTAAGAAAAATAATATAGAGATAATTTTTTAAGTGATTTGAATATTTGTAAATTTCTAAAATGATGTAAACGCTTGTGATGTAACGCAGTAATCAATCCTTTGGTTTTTGCAATAAAGTTACTTTTCCCTTAACAGGTGGAAGTATCATACATGGAGATATACAACGAGCGGGTACACGATCTCCTGGATCCGGAGACCACGCGGAGGTCGCTACGAGTACGAGAGCATGCTGTCCTCGGTCCATACGTTGACGGGCTCTCGTTGTTGGCCGTTTCCTCGTTTAAGGTATGCGGTTTAATAACTTCAATCTATATATTAATACGTGAAGCAAAAACTTTGTATCCCTTTTTACGAAAATTGCGCAGACGGAGGAGTATGAAATTTTCCACACTTATAGAGAATATAGAGAAGTGCATAATACTACCATGTATTTGACACACACACATTTATACTCTTTGTTAATTGTCAAAATTTTGTTATTGCTTAAAGTCTAGTCAAATTGAGAATAGGTTAGTATTGTTTATCTTTAATATTACGAGCATTTGTCTATAGTGTAGTCTTGGCAAAATCTGTAACAATAGGACCATAATAATGTTGAAACTTATAAATTCAATTAATTATAGTCGAATTTCGACAACTGCCGGACCACTAGTAAAAATAATTTGACAATCATTTCAAAATAAATACGTCGTGGTTCACCATACAGGAGCATTGTAATACTAAGCGTATCCGTAGCTTTTAATATTTATTCTCGTTTCTACAATTGTCAAAAGTATACAAGAAATTTAAAATATTGACATAAAGAGGAATTAATTAAAATGATATGCGATAGTTTGAAACAAACGGGAAAAAAACACACAACAATTATAACTATCATGTTAAGTTAATACTAAAGTCATCGACGAGGTTATTATCTTGACTAAAGTAATAGTGTGCTAAATCTACTCAATCTGAAGTAGACGTAAAAGGTAGGAACTTAAACCTCATTTTGCTATAAAGTGTCCCATTGCGATATAATGTTACGACACTACTTTTCACTTTGAAGTGTACAAGATGGGTCGTTCGCGGGCTTACCTGCCTTAAGTCTTCAGTAATAGCATATGAGAAGTCTAGCAGTGTTTCATAAAGGAACCTTTTATGTATGCCCGTTGAATATTCAGAACTTGCATCTTTATCAAAATAGTAGAGTTTGCTTGATGATCGAATACATATGATATAACATTTTTGTTTATCTTTTTGAATAACAGAAAAATCTTGCTCGCCGACCATTGGAATTCAAAATTAGTGGAGAAATTATTTAAACTTCTAGGTGAATACTCTTATGAACTAAGGAATAATTAATACTATAATATTCTAAATGAATATTTTCGGCATGATTTTGGAACCGTCTTCCAGACCATGCTAACAGAGCTTTTATGTCCTCATAAAAAATCTAATCGTAAATACGGACAGCCTATCAACCGAAACAAAATTAAGAAAGAATTAGGGAAATTATAAACTTTTTAATTTTATGCTAGGCATTGTGCCCATGCTGTTGAATATTGACATACAGGTACCTGGACTGGTACACATGCGTCATAATTTTTCCGATTTAAATGATTTTTTGACACTTATTATAAGTAAATTATATTATCTATTAAATCTTTTGATTTTAATAAACAATATTAGTCAACTAACTAACTAAAGAATATTCATGGCTAATTACTAAATATAAGGTTTTTCGATTTCTTGCAGGCCGTTAAGTGTTAGAATTTCCTTATTTAGTTCTCGTACAATTCTGTTCCTTGTCCTTTTTGTTTCAATTCTTTTTTTTCTAGATTTCCTGAATGAAATTGGGGTCGGATTTTATTTGCCTTAATTACAATCTGTCACTAATGACTTGATTTTTTTCAAGTCTAAAATTTGGTCTCTAGTCTCGGAAGGTTCTGTTCTTATGAGAAATAGCTGGGTTTTTTTAATTATTTTTATGGGTGGCCAAGCTCACGACCCACCTCGTGTGAAATGGTCACTGAAGTCCACCTACCCATTTTGAAATGGGTCTAAGTCGCAGTGTAGAGCGGCTGCCCCGCCCCTCAGATCGAAACGTATTGTTGCTTCACGGTAGATAATAGGCAGAGTTGTCGTACTTACCCGTGTGGGCTCACAAGACGCCCCACTACCTGCTTCTGTTATTTGTCACCAAATTACTTCTGTTACCAACGAAAAAAATCAAATACTATAACGAGCCATATTTATTATTACACGATATCACATGCGTTGTAATTGGAGTTTTCCTTGACATAAAAAATGTTACAATTATTAAATAGTTGATTCAAAATTTAATTTAATTCATTATTACTACATCCTTACTTCATGCATTGTTTTATCATTGGGTGCTTCGTTTCGTGTTTCGAAGTTCACGAAGTTGACGTTAAGAGTCTTAAGTTCTCTTAAGTTTTTGGAACACGTTTATAAAAATAGCATTGTAAATGTTTAGAAGTTTAGAAACATAATCACAGACTTGGAGTGGGTTGTTTTGTTTCAACAGCTTCATTAGCGACTTAGGAGCGCTTTCGGAGCTTAACGGTCGCTCGTTACTTTTGTCGATATTCGCTCCGTGTGCTCGTTCAGTTCGACAATTTGCATTACGTAATATTTACAGTAAAAATGGCTGTTTTTAAATTCATAATAGAGTTCTTTTGAAAAAAGTTTGTAATTAGAATGTATGAAAGGAACTTTGTTTTTTTTTTACGCAGGCAATTTACGTATTTTAGGATATACCTTATCTTGTGTGTGTTTTTAAGTTCGAAGTGTTTAACAGAAAAAAAAAACAATATCAAGCATATTTTTCAGTGAACTGGTACATTTTCGTCGTATGTCATTAACGTTATTTGCCTGGTTTTCGGCTGTTGAAGCTTTGTGAAGTCAAGGGAGGCAACCAATCAATCATTCCGCTCAATAAACTACATTTGTCGAAGTCCAATGTACTGTGATATTCATTATTGATATATCACAATATTTTCTGAGTAAATTTATTGGTTATTTATTTATTGAACACTAATTAAACACTTTTTTGCTGTTTCGGTGTGTTTTGATTATTGCTTCAAAAAATATTAGTTTTTATAGCAAAGAAATACCTGTATGTTCACGTATAACTACCATAGTAAAGAATAATGTCGTCTAATAAAAATATCACGCCAATAAAATGTACCATCATTATGCCTATCTACAACTCAAAACAATCCTATGTTCTGGTTTGTCGAACTGCGGTCGCCATGCTGATTATACCATATATATAGAGCACTGGAGAAAGCTGCTACGCATTCCTTGGACAGCTATGAGAACCAATGTCTCCATCCTCGAAGAGCTGAAGGTCACCAAGCGCCTGTTGACTACGTGTCAGGAAAGGATCCGGAGTTTCTTTGGGCACATAATGCGATCCCCATTGCACAGCCTGGAGAAACTCATCATTCTCGGACAAATGGAGGGGAAGCGCGCTAGAGGAAGAGCGCCAGCTAGATGGGTGGACCAACTCAATGAGGTGACTGGAGGCCAGATACAGGGAGCGGTACATATGGCGCAGAACCGGACCGAGTGGAGAAGATTGACATACAGTTTCGATCCTCAGCATTGAGGGAATGACCAGAAGAAGATAGAGCAGTAGTAAAAATAATGGACAATGGTTCTGAGAGACTTTAGTTTTATTGTATTATAGGTATATTTAGGAACTTATCAGCGCGTCAAACAAAGAATATCGCTCCAGTCGTTTAGGAATTCAATGACAATATTGGTATAAAAATGAGTTTCACGATCAATCTATCTAACCAATAAATATATATATTGCGGTGAAGGTCGGTGTGGAATATCCAGAAGTATCGGATTAGCTATCATTATTTATATTGATTTCTTAAAATAATTGAAAACTGATATTCAATTGGGTTTTGTCATTGTTCAGATAAATTCAATTTTCCTGACGGCCCTTCGATATCCGAAGCTACTTCGTTTGAAGAACAATAAAACAAATACAAGGGATTATTTAATTCGATACCATTGTGATCTGATTCGTGCGTAACGTTTGTTTTTCATTTTTGAATAAAAGCGAAAATGGGCGACTTAAATTAATATTAATATATTGCCTTTTCATTTCATGTTCTTTTTTAATTTGTTTCAATTTAAATACTTTCTTTTGGTTGACTTTGTGCGTATTTGTTGATGGTATGATATACTATGATGCAGAACTGGTAGGTACCACTATTCTGGCTAGTGCTGCACCTAAGTAGTGGTAGGTTCAGGGTTGATAGGTTGAACCAGTCGTAATGCAATACAATTGTGATTACGGCCTTATGATTCAAAGTTTATGGCCGCGATTTACGATTAATATGGATTTGTACCGCTTGTATCCATATCTTTTTCTTATAGCATATGGCCTAAGCTGCCTATCTATCTGTGTTTCTGTTTGTCACTCACCAAATAGTTTCGTTTCTGTCAAGAAAAGCGATAAAGTTCTGTCGTTTTTTTTGCGTTCTGATAGCTACATAAACATATTATATATTAGGTACATAGTATAAGTATATTAGGTACATAATAATTCCGAATAATATTACAGCAAATAAAAGAGCCATAGGTACTATTTACTACAGTGAGTGAGTTGCCTTATTATAAACAGTCTTTTGTCAACAACTGATCATAAAAAATCCACAAAGGAAAAACGTGGTGACGTATAACAAAGTATTGCTTTTCTGCTACATGCAAATGAGAACTAACTCTTAGTCATTTTTGACCACGAAAACTAAAGTATTGGAAACGTCGGAAATAATATAATCTATATATTAATACGTGAAGCAAAAATTTTGTATCCCTTTTTAAGAAAATTGCACGGACGGAGGAGTATGAAATTTTCCACACTTATAGAGAATATAGAGAAGAAGTGCACAATGCTAATATTTTTTTTAAATAATGCATAAAAGATACATTAAATCAATAAAGAAAACATTACACACACTACATACCATGTATTTGACGCACACACGCATGCATACTATTTATTGTCAAACTTTTGTTCTTGACGTCTGTTGTCAAATTGAGAATAGATAAATATTGTTTGTCTTTGTTAATATTTTTTATAGTGTAGTCTTGGCGAAATTTGTGATTATAGAAGTATAAAATACAATCATAATAGTGTACAAACTTACAATTCCAATTAATTATAGTCGAATTTCGACTACTGCGGGACCTCTAGTAACAATTAAAACGCGAGCTTAGACCGTAAAAGTAGTTTTAATCATTGAATGATATTAGAAAATGATTCTTTACAATTTCAAAACCATTTTTCTTTGTACTTTCGACTTCGATTTACTCAAAACGGGGAATATTTGTTTCTTTCATTATATTCTTCAATTCTGAATTGTATCATAAGCGCTTTACTCCACCTTAATAGAATTTGAATAAAATTGAGTATTCAGAGTACAATGTACCTTTTGCCTTTTGAGCACCTTTTCATACGTACCGAAATGGGTACTCTCTTAGATTCAATATTGATATATGAAAATATGAATGCTCTGTTTGAATTCGTTTATGGAAATATTTGGCAGATTCGTTTGCATTGTATTTTTTATTATTGATTCGTTTTTCCCGAAAAAGATATGGTTGAATTGTATAATATACATATATCTGATTATTTAAGTTTTTTTTTATGAAAATGGGCGGAATGCTCCCATTGTCCATTATAATAGGAATATAGAGTTGAAGTACAATAACACTTGATGTGGTGGCCCTATATTGTTAAAATTATATCCTATATTGTTAAAAGTGAAAGATAAATATGTACTATGAAGCGGTATGTAATTACGTTTATTCTTTATTTATTAGAATTATCGCATTGAATTATGATCGGATTTTTTTATGTTTTAGCCATTTCGGACTGGAGATTTACTTCATTTAATCTTAATTATTTAATTACTTTCGATTCCTAATTTCAAGTCTTGCTTTGAAAACATCAAATCGAACGAACCTGTATGTAATTTTGAAAAGTTGTATCGCGTTAATTTTTCATTTTAACGCTCATCATTCCGTATTGTTATTTGTAAAGTAAAACTAAGAAAAGCCGCCTGTGACCAGAATTTTCGGACAATACGCGTTGGGCGGACAACTTTATTTATTTATTGCTTAGATGAGTGTACGAGCTCACAGCCCACCTGGTGTTAAGTGGTTACTGGAACCCATAGACATCTATGACGTAAATACGCCACCCACTGAGATATAAGTTCTAAGGTCTCAGTATAGTTAAACGGCTGCCCCACCCTTCAAACTGAAACGCATAATGCCCAATAAGCAGGGTGATGGTACCTACCCGTGCAGACTCACAAGAGGTCCTACCACCAGTAATTACGCAAATTATAATTTTGCGGGTTTCATTTTTATTACACGATGTTATTCCTTCACCGCTGAAGTCAATCGTGAACATTGGTTAAGTACGTATTAACTGAGTTTCAGACTCTCTAATAAATCTTGGTTTTTAAATTACTAAAAGGTTTATGCATCATCACCTTGACTAACATGCCTGGCTTCAGGGAGAGCTTGCCTACGTCACAGCCTGAACCTTTGACCTTGCCGTTTGAAACGTATATACGTGATCCTTTAATTCTATTCGGGCATTCGAAATTTGTAGAAACGTTAAGTTGGGTTAGTTGCCATTAAATTGTGAGTGTACCGAAATTAGCCAAGCAAAAGGAAAGGGTCCTAGAAATAAATTAGAGGGTATTTGTATTGTATATTATATTCGTTTTGGGCTAATTGTATAACAAAATGGTAGTCGTTTGTATAACCATTTCAATTGAAGAACCCGTTCTATTTTAATCGGTCGTAAATATAACGTGTTAACGTTATTTGTAAAAGCTTGAACTAAATTTAATTTTGTAGGAATGTCGTATCGTATAGCAGTAGAATCATAATAGTATATTAATTAATGCTCTGCTACATCAATTTGGTAAGAAAGCCAACTATTTTTATTTAAAAAAAAATCTGTAAATTTTTCCGATTAATGAAGTGTTAACGTCGACACTTAAAATATGTAGCTAACTACCGTCTCGTACGCAGACTAAAATTACCGCTAAGTTCTGGCTGTTTGTTTGACTTGGAGTTTCACCTTTACGATAAGAGGATCCAACCTGATAGATGAGTGGTGCCAATATTCCCCTTTTTATTTCAATAGCCTCGTATATAATAATTTGAATCGACTTGTAATTTTTTCAACGACTATGAGGATTGTATTAAATCTTAACAACAGCAGACTCAACCCGTACTCTTGACATCCGCAATGTGTGCTATGATTGTTGCCTGTAGGTTTATAGTGGTTAATGGATTGTTAGTATTTCTCATATCACTAGGATCGCATTGATATAAATTTATTAGTCAAACCGGCGGTGCCTGGGTAATAGGACTGTCTCTTGGTTTATGCATCGCTCACGTTCTAAGGTCAACTCATAGCCACTTGGCCATTGGAAAAGTATCAAAGATATGCATGTTCTACATATCATATTCAGCAAAGCATCAAAACTGCATAAGTAAGTATGTTTACGACCAGCGAAGATCGAAGAAAATAGCACAAAGTTAGCTCTCATCTGCGATGTTAATATTGGAGTTTGCATAGCTAACACTTACCCCCAGCGCAATTGATCCTTCACTACACAGAGCATCGTCGGTTGAGATGAATAAATTCAACGCTTCGAGAAATTGAAAACGGTTGCTTCTCATTGAATTCCTCAACTGAAGTAGGCTAGTATTTTCTACTAGTATAGTGAGAAATTATTTAAAATGTTGAACGAAAATAATAAACTATTTGAAACTTTGGTTTTGTAAAAAAAATGCTATAGGCGGGCGGATGATAGACGGGTCATCCGCTGTTAATTGGATCGGAGTACGGATAACGTGATGCCAACAGATAAACACTAGACGGGATGGTCGGTAATCAATACGATTGAGACTTCCATCTTATGTCTTAAGGTGGAAGACAGCACCAAACCTATGTCCTTTAGCAGTGGGATGTTAAGATGTTTCCGAGCTCCGGTATTCATTTAACACCTCGGAGTGAAGCACGATCACTCATCTAAGCAAAAAAGAGTCCCTGGACACGTATAGTGTATTATACATTTTTGCCAACTTAACTGCCTTTAGACTCGAGAGGCTATTTTGTCTTCACCACGGCTAATGGGCGAGAGCATACGGAGCTCAGCCTGAGAAGGTTTTGTAACATCTGCCTTAGTAAGAGCCGAGGTTCTATAAATCTACCACCGAACGGAATCACGACCCACTGAGAAGATCCGGCGAGAAACTGAGTAGGTCAATATAATGGCTGAGCGACAGTTCCTTCGTATACCGTGGAACTGAGTTTGTTACAGTAAAACTGAATAAAATCTTTTCAAAAATAATTATTGAAACTCCCAACAAATCATTTTTACAATGACAGGGTAAACCGACAGTTTCGTTCTGACCGACCTGACTCTTAACTACTAACCTTAACTAGTAGGTGAGCTTACGGGGCTCAAACCTGACGATGTTGCTAACACGAACCCTAGCAAGAGCAGTGCTTCGCAGAATCTACCGCCGGATCGGAAACGCGACCCACTGAGAAGATCCAGCGAGAAACTCAGTGGGCTCCCGACTCTATCCAAGTACCGGCCTTTTTATACTCTGGCGTTGTGGCGTCTACTCTATTTTTTTATATTTATCAAAACAACATTTTATCATTTAAAACAATAATCAAAACAATGTTTTAATATTAGTTAAGTCGTTTTCCACGACCAGTATTTTGGTCAGGTTTTCATTATAATTCATACTAGCGACCCGCCCTCACTTCGCTTAGGGAACTGTAATTTATTATTGATAACAGTATTTCTCCACTATTTAATGGATGTTATTATACATATAAACCTTTCTCTTCAATCACTATCTATTAAAAAAAACCGCATCAAAATCCGTTGCGTAGTTTTAAAGATTTAAGCATACATAGGGATATAGGGGCAGAGAAAGCGACTACCGCCCGATTAGCCTCCTCATGTCTCTAGGCAAACTGTATGAGCGTCTGCTCTACAAACGCCTCAGAGACTTCGTCTCATCCAAGGGCATTCTCATCGATGAACAATTCGGATTCCGTACAAATCACTCATGCGTTCAACAGGTGCACCGCCTCACGGAGCACATTCTTGTGGGGCTTAATCGACCAAAACCGTTATACACGGGAGCTCTCTTCTTCGACGTCGCAAAAGCGTTCGACAAAGTCTGGCACAATGGTTTGATTTTCAAACTATTCAACATGGGCGTGCCGGATAGTCTCGTGCTCATCATACGGGACTTCTTGTCGAACCGCTCTTTTCGATATCGAGTCGAGGGAACCCGCTCCTCCCCACGACCTCTCACAGCTGGAGTCCCGCAAGGCTCTGTCCTCTCACCCCTCCTATTTAGCTTATTCGTCAACGATATTCCCCGGTCGCCGCCGACCCATTTAGCTTTATTCGCCGACGACACGACTGTTTACTATTCTAGTAGAAATAAGTCCCTAATCGCGAAGAAGCTTCAGAGCGCAGCCCTAGCCCTAGGACAGTGGTTCCGAAAATGGCGCATAGACATCAACCCAGCGAAAAGTACTGCGGTGCTATTTCAGAGGGGAAGCTCCACACGGATTTCCTCCCGTATTAGGAGGAGGAATCTCACACCCCCGATTACTCTCTTTAGTCAATCCATACCCTGGGCCAGGAAGGTCAAGTACCTGGGCGTTACCCTGGATGCATCGATGACATTCCGCCCGCATATAAAATCAGTCCGTGACCGTGCCGCGTTTATTCTCGGTAGACTCTACCCCATGATCTGTAAGCGGAGTAAAATGTCCCTTCGGAACAAGGTGACACTTTACAAAACTTGCATAAGGCCCGTCATGACTTACGCGAGTGTGGTGTTCGCTCACGCGGCCCGCACACACATAGACACCCTCCAATCCCTACAATCCCGCTTTTGTAGGTTAGCTGTCGGGGCTCCGTGGTTCGTGAGGAACGTTGACCTACACGACGACCTGGGCCTCGAATCAATTCGGAAATACATGAAGTCAGCGTCGGAACGATACTTCGATAAGGCTATGCGTCATGATAATCGCCTTATCGTTGCCGCCGCTGACTACTCCCCGAATCCTGATCATGCAGGAGCCAGTCACCGTCGACGCCCTAGACACGTCCTTACGGATCCATCAGATCCAATAACCGTTGCATTAGATGCCTTCAGCTCTAATACTAGGGGCAGGCTTAGGGACCCCGGTAACCGTACTCGTCGAACTCGACAAAGAGGTCGACGTGCAACCTAACCCATGCATCAGCCCGCTGAGTTTCTCGCCGGATCTTCTCAGCGGGTCGCGATTCCGATCCGGTAGTAGATTCATTCGCGAAACAATTGCTCTTGAGTTGTTAGGTCTCCTTCGGAGGCGCTCGGGCAGTTGTTAGCAAATCCCGCCCCTCTTGGCTGAGCCTTTGCTCGCCCACCTGTCCTGGTGAAACTGGAAAGGCCTTCGGGCCACCAGTAAACTTTCAATCATAAAAAAAAAAAAAAAAAGTTTGTTTAATACTATGCAGTGATAAAAAATAAGTTTTCCAAAAAGTTCGATAGTAGAAATAAATCGGAAGTCTGATTGATATGTATTACGTATTTACGAACAAATCAAACTAGATACGGTGAAATAAGTAAAAAAAATCTCATAAATTGAGTTGTTCGTATCAATTTCCCTTTTTTATCGAGAGATTATTGTTTTCCTTCATATTTCTTATTCCTTCAGTATTATTTATACTACGAGTATAACGTGAAAAAAGGTGCAGGAAAAGCGGGCAATTTTATTTTTTTGTTCTTGAAAAATCTTGTTAAGGAATTAGATATGGTTTTGATTCGTAGACATATAGACTAGTCAACAAGTGCCATTTGGACCAACTTTTTTCAGCAGTCTCCGAAAATTATAAATGAGGTGTCATTCGATTCGGAATGGCATCTAGATGATTTGAAAAAAATGAAGTTCCGCTTGCAAAAATTGTAAAAGTTATTAACAATTAACTAAAAAAAGGGGGTTTAGTTTTTTGCAAATATCTCAAAAAGTAATAAATTTACGATTCGTGAATATTAAAATGGCGAATTAGGTTTTTATAAACAAACGGTCTTAAATGTAGCTAATAGCGAGCGACATCGGTCTCCAATTAATTCGCCTATAGCAGTGATTATTATTATTCAGACTGTTGTCTAATTCCAATAGTAAGCTATGCTGTTCTCCCCCCCTATTCCTGTTTGTTTGAAGTTTGAATGTTAGTAGTAGTTATTCCAAGGTAAGGAAAAGGTTGGTTGCGTTGTTCATACTCTCTAATCTAGGGCAGGCGAGCTGTTTTTCTTTTTACTATCGTTACGCGGGATATTTGTAACATAATTACGAATTACATATTCTCATGATTCTCTTTCATTTTAATACTGTGTTATTTCTCGATTGTCAAGTTTAAAAACGATGAAAGAAAGTTAAGAACTCATTACCGTCAAACAGCGAACTCGATAAAAGCAAAAGCTGTTTATAATTACTGTGTATAAACGTCGCTTTTGCATTGGTTAAGTCTATTTCGCGAAACGTGACACGGAGTCCTTGGCCGCGGCTTAACTTGGCAACACTGAATGAATTTAATTTTGGCTCCGAGAAGTTTCGGCAGTCTCTTGAGGTATTCGGTGAAGCCCTTCAAAACAAAATAACCGACGTAAAGGAACGAATTCAGAGTTGAATAAAACATTCGAATTGTTTTTATTTATATAATATTTGATCATATCTTATCTAGATAGATTGAATGACCATGTAGATTCGTTTGTTTTCATAATACCCAACCCGAAGCGAGCTATTTTCATTTAAGTTGTTATATTTAATATGAAAAAAATATATTATTATTATAATGGTAATTATTATAATAATAATATTTAATGTTTTTAATATTTAAATCAAATAAAAATAATTCATTAGAAACAACTCTAGAGACATAAATGAATAGTACTAATAATCCTCCTAAAAAAATTAGTAATAAAATATAACCCGAATTTACAGTGTTAGGGGATATTTTTATCCGGCGGCATTATTAACCTTTCATAAAGTTTCGTGAATACTTATCGGGTGTAGATAACATGATTCTGTAGATTTATAAATTCCAATAAGTTTGAATGGAGGAAATGCGAAATCGTTTGTGGAAACGTTAATGTCGGAAGCTCCTTAGGCTGGACTAATAGAAATAGAAATAGTGTTGGTTAAATATCTATTTATTGCCTGTGTGTAAGACATCATCTATATATTAATACGTGAAGCAAAAACTTTGTCTCCCTTTTTACAAAAATTGCGCGGACGGAGGAGTATGAAATTTTCCTCACTTATAGACAATATAGAGAAGAAGTGCACAATGCTAATATTTTTTTTAAATAATGCATAAAAGATACATTAAATCAATAAAGAAAACATTACACACACTACATACCATGTATTTGACGCACACACGCATGCATACTATTTATTGTCAAACTTTTGTTCTTGACGTCTGTTGTCAAATTGAGAATAGATTAATTATTGTTTGTCTTTATTAATATTTTTTTATAGTGTAGCCTTGGTGAAATTTGTGATTATATAAGTATAAAATACAATCATAATAGTGTACAACAAACTTACAATTCCAATTGATTATAGTCGAATTTCGACTACTGCGGGACCTCTATTTAAATTAAATTCGTCAAGAGTTATGTCCACCCGATTCGGCCCTGCGATAAATTCACGTCTAAGTTAATAATATTGGGAGGTAGGAAGTTTAGTTTATGTTTAACTCTCTCTAGACGTTTAAAATAAACGTTGGTAAACATGAGCTCCCCAGGCGTACAAGGCTGGTTGTTCCTCAACAATACAAAACTGACGCCGTTACGATTTTTACTACTTTCGAAATAGATCAAGTCAGTGAGGCCAGTTAATGTTTGGATCAATTCAAAATAAACAGCCGTAATTCTTTAGAACCGTAACATTGTAAGAAGCTAAAGCATATGCTGTTTGTTTTACTGATGCATAAAATCATTAGACTCGGAACTGTTTTGATTATGTTACCTAGTACTTTACTGGTAGTAGTTTACTTACTGGTGGTAGGACCTCTTGTGAGTCCGCACGGGTAGGTACCACCGCCCCGCCTATTTCTGCCGTGAAGCAGTAATGCGTTTCGGCTTGAAGGGTGGGGCAGCCGTTGTAACTATACTGAGACCTTAGAACTCATATCTCAAGGTGGGTGGCGCATTTACGTTGTAAATGTCCATGGGCTCCAGTAACCACTTAATACCAGGTGGGCTGTGAGCTCGTCCACACATCTAAACAATAAAAAAAAAGTAATTAAAAGACTATAGACGAATACTCGATGATTGTATCACAATTTTTGTTGCAGGATATCGACAATTTAATGACGGAAGGTAATAAGTCTCGAACAGTGGCAGCTACGAACATGAACAGTGAGTCTTCACGATCCCACGCCGTGTTCAGCGTTGTTCTAACTCAGACTCTATGTGATGCTGCTACCGGTGTCACCGGGGAGAAGGTTGCCAGATTATCCCTAGTGGATCTAGCCGGATCAGAGCGGGCTGTGAAGACTGGTGCTGTTGGAGACAGGCTCAAGGAAGGATCTAATATCAACAAGTAGGTTTAAGGTTATTTTTACTGTTATTGTGACTCTTATTAATTTGCCTTTTTCATTTTTTGGACGATTTTCTTTAATATTCTACTAGATGAGCATACTATTCTACCGAATGTTAAGTGGTTACTGGAACCCACAGATGACACCTAATGAGTGTCGTCACCCATTGTAAGATTCCAAGTCGAAGTCTCAGCCGCAATATATAACGCCTATCATTTTACGCTACGGGTTCTTGAAAGCGGAACGTGCGATTGTTTCGCGGGATTAGTAGCTTGGTAATATATTGTCTATTGGCTTTATATTGTCCTTTATTCCTATTTACCTATTGAATCTTATTCCTATAGTCCTATTTACCTATTTAGATAACGCAGGTACACACATCAATAATACTTACATCAACGGTAGGCAGCGGCATGGCTCTGTCCTTGGCATTGCTGAAGTCCACGGGCGACGTTAACCACTAATCATCAGCTGATCCGTATGGTCGTCTGCAAACAAGGTCTATAAAAAATAAAAAAACGTTTGCCACAAGTTATTCTTTTCTGTTTGTAAAGCCAATAAGCTGTTATTAGAGTATAATAGGGACTTTAATTTAATCTCTCAATGTGCGGTCGCGGCAATAAGGTGAGCTCCTCCAAGAGTCTAGTACACTACATGAATAAACGAGCACTGTTCGATGTATATAGGGTGTAAGGTTTAATTGGTTGTTGTTTTAACAGATCTCTAACTACTCTGGGTCTCGTCATTTCAAAGTTGGCTGATCAATCGTCGGGCAAAACGAATAAGGACAAATTCGTACCGTACAGAGACTCCGTACTGACTTGGTTGCTGAAAGACAACCTCGGCGGCAACAGTAAAACTGTTATGGTGAGATTTGGATTTGTTAAGGTTTAATACTTCAAATTTGGGATAAAAGAAAACAATTTAATTACATGGCTGCTGTGTCAGGTCAGGTTTAAAATATCAAAAACTTATTAGTGGATTACGATTCCGATCCGGTAGTAGATTCAAGGTAGCAATGCTCTTGTTAGAGCGAATTGCACTTGTTAGCAATTCTCTTAGGTCGAGCCCGTGAGCTCACCTACCGGTGCGCGCGAATTTAAAATGGCCCCTTAGGCTACCAACGATTAGATATTTATTTATTTATTGCTTAGATGGGTGGACGAGCTCACAGCCCACCTGGTGTTAAGTGGTTACTGGAGCCCATAGACATCTACAACGTCAATGCGCCACCCACCTTGAGATATAAGTTCTAAGGTCTCAAGTATAGTTACAACGGCTGCGCTACCCTTCAAACCGAAACGCATTACTGCTTCACGGCAGATATGTAAAAAAATGAGTCTTAGTAAACTGTCAGTAATGCTCTAAATGATAAGAGCATTCGCTGCGATTCTGTATGCCGATTCAATATCATTTCCTTTTCATGTGTAATCGATCGAAGTTCCGAATTCTATCGCGGAACGCTTTATTCGATTTGAAATGAAAGAGAAACGATGGTATGACTAACGTACGTCGAAGCGCCGTAAGGGCCGTGTAACTAGTAAAGTTATTCTCAACACGACGAGGGATGTTGCATCCGTTGAGTCACCAGACGCCGGCGACAAATTCTCGTATCCTAAGTACACGCATCAATACACGCATTGAATGCTTATCGGCTTAATGGAGAAATCTATTCACGATCATAGCGTTGTGTTTACATTGAACAGAACTTGATTTAAATACACTTCGGATGTTATGATTTAGCATTTTTGAGAATATGGTCATTAAATTAATCGTTAATTAAATTAATTTAATTCAATAATTAAAAAACACTTCCGAGGCTATCATTTAGCATTTTTGAGAATATGTTCATTAAATGATTTGATTGTAAAAAGCGTAAATACGTTATTTATTTGTGTGTATATAATGAAACTACAATCGAATGGTTGCCGAAAAATGAACGTGAAAACGTGTGAATCTCTATTTTTTTTATAACTAGCTGACCCGGTATATTTTGTAGTGCCTCAATCGATAAATAAAAGAGCTAAACTTTTGTATAAAATAAACTTAAAACAAACAAAAGGCATCCATCCGACGGGGACACATCAAAGGAAAAACAAAATTGTTATTTTTATTTAATTTCGAGCATTTTCATATTTATCTACCTTTTAAACCTTCTCTGGACTTCCACAAATAATTCAAGATCAAAATTATCCAAATCGGTCCAGCCGTTCTCGAGTTTTAGCGAGACTAACGAACAAAAATTCTTTTTAATTTATATAGATTTCATGTTTGTTTTTTTTTGCAAGAAAATATCTCCTCTTTTAGTCGATCGTTCATTGCTGAGCATCGTGATGCGCCAGAATGTGCTGTTTTTTGTAATTTCTGGCCACTTATGTCGGTCAGTGGCACAGTGAAGTGCGTGGCTCAGTCTCGTGTCCAGATACTCTGACAGTTGGTCACTCCATCTTTTTTGACTCAGTCGTCGTGACCTAAAGGATAAGACGTCCGGTGCATTCGTATGTAGCGATGAACCGGTGTTCGAATCCCGCAGGCGGGTACCAATTTTTCTAATAAAATACGTACTCAACAAATATTCACGATTGACTTCCACGGTGCAGGAATAACATCATGTAATAAAAATCAAACCCGCAAAATTATAATTTGCGTAATCACTGGTGGTAGGACCTCTAGTGAGTCCGCGCGGGTGGGTACCACCGCCCTGCCTTTTTCTGCCGTGAAGCAGTAATGCGTTTCGGTTTGAAGGGTGGAGCAGCCGTTGTAACTATAGTGAGACTTTAGAACTTATATCTCAAGGTGGGTGGCGCATTTACGTTGTGGATGTCTATGGGCTCCAGTAACCACTTAACACCAGGTGGGCTGTGAGCTCGTCCACCCAACTAAGCAATAAAAAAAAAACTTCTGGATCGTCTTCTGTTGAACTCTCTGTAAAAAATTTCATCGTAGTTTGTAAGATTAGCTTGATTTCAGTTTTTGTCACTTCAACATTTGACTCTAACGTCTTTGAAGTGGATTGCAGTCATAACTCTGCGCATTTATTAGAATTTCTCGAACATTACGGTCATGCCTACAAAAATAATATCCATGCGCGGGAAAAGAAGCACAGGCCTCATTATAAAAGTAATATTGTTTTCTTAAGGTTATCGGTTATTGACGACTCTCTCGCGCGCAAGGACGATTCTCAAAACGTAATCCTTTTCAATAAAGAATGCTTATCCTATATGCATGATTAAATGTAAACCGATCGTGTTTTTCATTATTCACGATTAACCTATATATTAACTTCCAACATCTTCCATCTAACATATATAATACGTACGTTATAATGTGGCAGGTGGCAACGATATCTCCAGCGGCCGATAATTACGAAGAAACGCTGTCGACCCTGAGGTACGCGGACCGAGCCAAGCGCATCGTGAACCACGCTGTGGTCAACGAGGATCCCAACGCTCGCATTATCAGGGAGCTCCGACAGGAGGTCGAAGCACTCAAGGAGATGCTCAAATACGCAACTGTGAGTAATGTCCTTATTATCAATATTTACAATCTATACATGTAAATAAAATTGGAGTGTTTTTTTGTAATATATATGCGATATGTACATACACCAAAATAACATTTTTTACAATTTTTGTCTGTCTGTCTGTCCGTTTGTTTGTTCCGGCTAATCTCTGGAACGGCTAGACCGATTTTAACGAGACCTTCACAGCTGATGATATAAGGAGTAACTTAGACTTACTTTTATTAGACTAGCTTCGTCCCGCGGCGTCGCCAGCGGTACCGCGCGCAGTTACCGCGGGTAACATCGCGGGACTCAGCTATCAATAATAAAATTTAATGTTTCCGAAGCGTTATTACTGGTGGTAATCTGGGCATCTTGTAATACCGCACAGGTGGGTATCATCACCCTGCCTATTTCTGTCCTGAAGCAATAATAGGTTTCGGTTTGAAGGGTGGGGCAGCCGTTGTGCTGTAAAAACGGAGACTTAGAAATCATGTCTGAAAGTGGGTGAGTGGGTTAACATCAAGTGGGCCGTAACTTATATATTTAGTTCAATCGTCTAAGCAAAATAAAACAAAAAAATATATATAAATAAAACATTACGCATTTTAAATAAAGTATCATAATGGAAATTGTGTTATAAGAGTTGCTGGACTAGGTTTTTATAAAAATAATAATTACCTAGTTTGATAAACATATTATCTACGTTTATTTATAATAGACAGATAGCTTTGTAAAAGGGCTTAACATCTTAACAAGTAGCTCAGTAAGACAATATATTATTATGATCATTTCATTTTAATTATATTCGTGCCTCTAATATACGTTAGCTGGATCAAATTGAGCAAATATTTACAAAAGAAGGCCGGCTAAAAGTGTACGCGATAAGCCGTAAGACTCTTGAGTTCAGCTGAGGCTCGTATATAACGATAGTAGGGGTCTTTTTATTGTTTTCGAAGCTAGATGATCTCTTCGTACAGTTAATGGGCTATTGTCCTTCACGTACATCAATAATACAGCCAAGTCTCTGCCCATCGCCTAGAACTGTTATAAAATCTCGTTTGAAGAAGCACATGTTAGTCGTGGTAGGACCTCTTGTGAGTCCTCACGGGTAGGTACCACCACCCTGCCTATTTCTGCCGTGAAGTAGTAATGCGTTTCGGTTTGAAGGGCGGGGCAGCCGTTGTAACTATACTGAGATCTTAGAACTCATATCTCAAGGTGGGTAGTGGCATTTACGTTGTAGATGTCTATGTGCTCCGGTAACCGGTGAGATCGTCCTCTCACCTATGCTATAAAAAAATGTGAAACGGCTCAGGAAACCGAGGAGGCGATTCGAGGATCTGATGGCGTTGTCTTGTCGCTGTTCCAGGGATCGCCCGTCGGAGAAGACGTCCATGAACAGCTCGCGCAAAGCGAACATCTGATGAAAGAGATGTCGCGGACCTGGGAGGAGAAGCTAGTCGAAACTGGTACGTGTGCCAAAATGTTTTGTAGGGTGTTTTAGTTCTCCCCTAAAAATGAATAGCTATTCGGATTTCAATCAGTTCTTTGTACATGTAGCTAAGAAATACCTGGTGATCTTTTACCATTTTTGTGCGGACTATATGTATAATTAAATACTACCATTATTTTAGAGCGCTAATTGACTGTTAGCTTTTGTGAAATTTGAAACATTTAGCTGGTCGGAAATTATAATGTCTGTAGGTTGCTGGTATAATCCAGGTTAAGATCTATTTTTATCGTGATAAACATACATACCCCGATATCATGACCCCTACCTATGACCTAAATCTAGTGTAATACCCCTAAGAGTATTTACAATCATGTTATAAATTTAATTGGAATATTATTATAAGAAACGCCGTTCTCCTGTTTGTTAAAGAAATTGGGATTGAATTTTGTTACTGGTGAAGTCAGGTCATCCGTCTCAAGCCGACTGGAGAGTGACTAAAGCTAAAACTAGTTTATTTCCGGAAGAGATAACGAATTTTATTCTTTTTGTATTATATATTTAATCGTAGTAAAACCACGGGACGGGCCTATACTAAATGAAGCGGTGTAACAAACAACATTGACGTCTAAGTTAGTGTGAAGATAAATTCTTTTGTTCAAAGTTTTCTTGTAACATCCTAGAGGGGATAAGAAACGGAATCGAACGAACGATATCTGTAATTCAGTTTGGAAACTGTCCGGGATATAGAGTAATATGCATTACGAGATGTATAAGGCTGGATATTCATGATTCTCACTTTTCAAATGTGCGAATTGTTTTATGTGTCCAGTATAAATGTTAATATGATCAATATTTTGTGGGTTTTCATCTTTATTCTGCGGATAACCCTAATACTTTCTTTTTTTCAAAATAACGGTAGAGTCTAATTAGTTTTTAACATGTTACAAATGCCGTATTAATTTTATAGTCCAGTAAAAGAAACCAGTTATTAAGACATTAAAAACTGATATTTTACATTTGTTTTACGTTTGTATACATTATTGTAAATTAATAATTACAGTTGGTAATCTTAAAAAAAAATATTATATATCCGACAAATTTTTTTTGCTAATAATAAACACGATTTTTTGCTTCATGATGTAAAACTCCTATTTTTCACAGTCAAAGGACCGAACGAAATTCGATTGTACCATGACAATCACCATCAATCACATGTTTATCATTGACAATAACGTTGTTTGAGATGACCTGAAATTAACGAAAGCTAGTGTGAGGGTTTGCTTTTTTCGAAACACACATCGTATATATGCCATAAAGTTAAGGCTTTTGTTTAAAATTTTGCCCAATTGAGTTATATGGTCACATATTTTATTTTTTGTTTGTAGAACGAATACAAGGCGAACGTCAACACGCTTTGGAGAAGATGGGGATCAGCGTGCAAGCGAGCGGCATTAAAGTGGAGAAGAACAAATATTACCTCGTCAATTTGAACGCAGATCCGTCGCTTAATGAGCTACTGGTCTACTATTTAAAGGTGATTTAATGTTGACAAGATCATTCCCTTGAGAATTTTTTTTCCCATACCTATTCGCTAACCCAGTCGGGTAGGTGAGCTCACGGGATCAATCTGAGAGTATTTGGTAACACTAGCCCTAGCAAGAGCAGTGCATCGCAGAGTTTACCACCGGATCGGAATCGCGACTCACTGAGAAGATCCTGTTAGAAATTCAGTGGAATTTTTATTATTATTAAATATTGGTGATGTCCTATTTTGTGAGAGGACAGGCGGGTACTGTATTTTTGATGCGAAACTGTCATTCTGTCCGGTTCGAAGGCTGGGTCAGGCGTAAATGTAATGTAATTGAAATAACAACCTTATTATAATGAACTAAGTGGCGGCATTCACGTTGTGATGTCTATGAGCTATTAACTATGTCTGTTTATAAAACCTTTTTGTCGAAACTGCATTGTAATTAATTTTAAAACGACGTCAGAATTAGTATGGATTCTTAAGGCCATAGTAATTGATACATAAGGTAGAGCGTTACATTTAATTATCTTTTTCATACGATCGCATCTGTTGTAGTGTCATAAGACGTACGTGTGCTGCATAATGCGTTTATACTTTACGGCTTACAAAAGTTACAAGTCTAGTTTAGGGGAGGAAAACAAATCACACAACCTCACTCCTCGTGTTCCCGCCAAAAAGTCAAAAATGTCTTTCGTAACTGTTTTAGATTTTTATTTTTATTTTTTTTATTGCTTAGATGGCTTTAGGTACCACCAACCCGCCTATTTCCGCCGTGAAACAGTAACGCGTTTCGGTTCGAAGGGCGGGGTAGCCGTTGTAACTATACTGAGACCTTAGAACTTATATCTCAATGTGGGTGGCGCATTTCCGTTGCATATGTCTATGGGCTCCAGTAATCACTTAACACCAAGTGGGCTGTGAGCTCGTTCATCCATCTGAGCAATAAAAAAAATATCCGGTGTTCCACGACACACCTCACATCTTTTATTAATGTTAACCTCTCGATGATTTCCAGGAGAGGACCCTCGTGGGCGCGGACAGCTCGGCCGACATCCAGCTGTCCGGGCTGGGCATACAGCCGCAGCACTGCCTGCTGCTGGTGGAGGGCGGCGGGCTGCACATGGAGCCGGTGGGCGCGGCGCGCTGCTTCGTCAACGGCACGCCCGTCGTGTCGCGCGTGCGCCTCGGACACGCCGACCGGATCCTGTGGGGGAACCACCACTTTTTCAGGGCTAACTGCCCGAAGAAAGCGACCGGGGCCTCAGGTGAGCTCCTACCCAACTAGTAGCTGAGATGTTTATCACTTACTAGCTGACCCGGCAGACTTCGTAGTGCCTCAATCGATAAATAAAAGACCTAAGCTTTTGTATAAAATAAACTTAAAACAAACAAAAGGAATCCGTCCGACGGGGGACACGTCTAAGGAAAAACAAAATTGTTATTTTTATTTAATCCCGAGTATTTTCATATTTATCTACCTTTTAAATCTTCTCTGGACTTCCACAAATAATTTAAGATCAAAATTAGCCAAATCTGTCCAGCCGTTCTCGAGTTTTAGCGAGACTAACGAACAGCAATTCATTTTTATATATATTACTTATATTCTTAAAAAGCTTTATAATGCTGCTTTAGTTTATATAAATAGAAACTCTTCCACGATCCAGGTAGACTATGTTTGCCTATAACTCGGTTCAATTCACGAAGGTCGCTTGATTTGAAATTTTTATTAAGCTTTGGTAACGAGACCTTTAAGTCAAATCTTATATTCTGTTAGAATATGAAAAATGAAAGGTGGAAGTGAAATGAGATGAAGTTGATTAATTTGAGTCTTTAGTCAATTAAGATGAAATTAGACGAGATGAAATGCAATCTCAATGAAATGGCGGTTATTTACTGAGACCAATGTTAAAACACATTTATACTTTAAGAAACATTGAATTTACAAAATAAAATAATTCGCACAATTTCGCACCTCGCGTTCCCACAATAATGTTCTGCTTGAACTAAAATGATCAAAGCAAAAATAAATGGTTTGTCGTGTCCCGTGCAGCCGGCGCGTCCGAGCCGCAGACGCCGGCGCAGCAGATCGACTACAACTTCGCTCGGGACGAGATCATGCTCAACGAGCTCAGCAACGACCCCATCCAGACGGCCATCTCGCGCCTCGAGCGACAGCACGAGGAGGACAAGCAAGGTGACGTCATTGACTTTTATCTGTACCTACCCTTCTAATGGTTTTTTTTTATTGCCCTTGTAGGCAGACGGGCTTACGGCCCACCTGATGGTGAGTGGTTACCGCCGCGATGCCAGGGGCAGAGCCAAAACGCTGCCTACCGCTTAATACGCTCTCCACAAGCCTCGTTTGAAGAAGGACATGTCATAGCACTCGGGAAACATCGTGGAGGGGAGCTCATTCCATAGTCGAATGGTACGTGGCAAAAAAGACCTCTGGAAAACGCACTGTGGATGACCGCAGTGGCTCCAGGTAGTATGGATGAACTCTACTCCGCTGGCGGGCGGTGCGATGGTAAAAGCGAGATGACGGTATCATCTCGAACAATTGCTCAGAGCACTCCCCAAATGGTACGAATGTGAGATCACTGCTCAATATGATAATCGATTGTTTAATATAATTTTAGTGGCCTTAGAGAAGCAACGGCAGGAATACGAAAGGCAATTTCAACAGCTCAGGAATATACTGTCTCCGTCGACCCCGTACCCGCCCTACTCCTACGATCCGCTCAAGTTAGGTGAGCTACAATGAAAACTATATTTACTTTAAACTGTTTTCAGACTACGCTATAATATAATAGCATATAGTATATAGCTCATAGTACAACAATATCGCACACCATACATGGTTATGGACACGTTCACACTGTACTGTACTATATATTACTGGCTAAGTACAGGCTGCTTTACTATATGGCACTATAGTATAGCGTAGTCTGAAAGCAGCTTTACTCACTGTTACGTTCACCGCGCTATATCGAGGGGCGAAAGGCTGTTTGGTATTAAGCGACATTTCGCTTAATACACGATTTATCTTTGTAATAATTAAAAGTGCATTTTATTTGGTATTAACATCAACATTTTCGATCTTTTTAATTGAACTTCAATTAAGTTAACTGCATTGAAATAGTTGAAGATGTTTTTTGTTCCTATGATATTTTTTCCCAAATTTTAAACTATAAATGGCTCTCCGGTAAAGTAGAAAAATGTCGCTTAAACCAAATAGCCTTTCACATATATTTAAGATTTAATAAATTTTGACGATTTTTAATATAAAAAAAACATAAAAACAAAAAAAAAACATTAAATACAAAAGTAAAATGGGCTGTCTTATCGTTAAGAGCGATCTCTTTTAGAACACGATCAGCTGGACAAGAATTATAGAAGGAAAAAAAATTGCCGCGGTGTATTATTTATACATTGAAAAATAATAAATCATAATGTAATGGAAATGTAATTATTTGTACATAAAATATACATAAACATTATATTAGAACAAGAATATAATAATCAGACATTTTATCCAAACACGAACCGATAAAGTGATAACAAATCGGTTAAATAATCCTCCAAAATCAGTTCATTGAAGGAGTTTAAGGTTTTACAGAAAATTTGGCAATTATGAGTCTACGAAATGTATTTGATACAAAGTGATTGATAGATTAAAGGTACGCGTCCATTGGCCCTCGCCGGACGCACCGCACGCAACGGATTATATTTTGCTTTGTATTTCTTGCTCATAAATGCCGGCGTTCGATGCGGGCGGCGCTGATAGTGGACGCAGCACTATGTGAAATCAACCCACTGAGTTTCTCGCCGGATCTTCTCAGTGGGTCGCGTTTCCGACCCGGTGGTAGATTCTGCGAAGCACGGCTCTTGTTAGGGTCAGTGTTAGCATCACTCCGGTTTGAGCCCCGTAAGGCTCACCTACTAGTTAAAGTTACGCTGAAATAGCCTCTCAAGGCTATCAGCATAGGTAGGAAAGAAAAAGTGAAATCATACAAAGCAAAATAAAATTCGTTGCGGTGCGTACGGCGCGGGCCAATGAACGCGTACCTTTAGGACAGGGATTCCCAAACTTATTTTGTCTACTGCCCACTTTGGGATAAATTATTTTGTAACGTCCTTATTTTTTCACTTACTTAAAAACCACTATAGTGAGAGCTCAGTCGGTGTCTAAGAGTCCTCCTAGATGAAATTACAAATTGCCTCCCAAACCTCTACCCAACGTCCCCGTTTTTTTTTCTGGGTCTGTTACCGCCCCCCTTTAGGCCTGTAGCACCCACAAGGAGGCGTTATCGCCCACTTTGGGAAAGGCTGCTTTAGGATCTCCATAATGAATGCAAACGAAGTGTAGCTAATGAACCATTGTGGTGAGTGCTGTGTCGTGTGGCAGGCAAGCTGACGGCGTGCACGCCCACCACGGCGGCGCGCGTGGAGCGCTGGGCGGCCGAGAGGGACGACACCTTCAAGCGCTCGCTGGGGCGCCTCAAGGCGGACATCCTGCGAGCCAACGCGCTAGTGCAGGAGGCCAACTTCCTGGCCGAGGAGATGCGCAGGAACACCCGCTTCAGCGTCACCCTGCAGATACCGCCGCAGAACCTCAGCCCCAACCGCAAGGTTCGTCGCCAGTGACACTAACAATGCTACTCTCACCGCCTGGGACAAGTACATACATGACGACGAACAGAGATCGCGAGGGGTTTCATTTTGTGGACCACTGCCTAACCTTATGTGTGTTTTTCTTTTGTGATACTTGAATTAAACAAATTTTCTGAGATAATTTCGTAAAAATCGTATATTTTTTTACTTACTGGCTTTCACGTCGACGTCATGGGTTTAATTAACATTAAAACAATTAAGTTTCGTAATTCCCTGCACTAAGCGACGCGTATCCCGCTCCAACACACGTGGCTAGCCGGATCTCGTCGCTCGCAAGATGTGAACATTATATTCTTTTCAGATGGACGAAGACGGCCGACTGTGTCGGGGCGGGGTAAGGCCGGTCGCGGACTCTGGTATACGTTGCCTCGTGTCCGTCTTGTCTAACTCGCATCCGCATCGGCGCTCTAACACTCGCTTAGTTCTATCTGCAGACGGAACTGCGGACGTCATGCTATCTCTGTCTGTCTTACAGCTTGTGCCTGTCGATTGTTTTGGTTTCAAACTTTTCAAGGATTGCCATATTATTACGCGAACCGCAAAAACGTTTCGATCATCATCTTCTAGTCAAACTTCAATTTCTATCGGAATGTTTCTTGGTTTCTGTAGTTTTTTTAAATCTGTTATTGGATACGTTTGTAATACGTCGATAGAAATATCGATAATCATTAAATCGATAGAACTTGTTTGTTTGACACGCCAAAATCGATTTGATAATTAACTTATTGTGTTTTGTATTGACAGCGCGGGGCTTTCGTGTCTGAGCCTGCTATAATGGTGAAGCGGCCAGGTCGGGGCGGACAAGTGTGGTCAATGGAGAAACTCGATAACAAATTGGTCGACATGAGAGAAATGTATGACGAATGGCGACGTCGACAACAACGAGGCGAAGAAGAATTGGAGGAGGTGAACACAGCTGAGACGTTTTATATATTCTAACGTTTACCTTGCGAATGTTGTGATGGATGTGTGGAGTAACGAGAATGGATAGAATGCGGAATGAATATATTAAAGGAAGTCTGAAAGTGCTGTGATACAGAAGTTGAGAAGAGCGCGTTTGGGATGGTATGGACATGTGATGAGACGAAATGAAAATGAGGTTGGTAAGAGAGTGTTAACTATGAATGTGGAAGGGTATAGAGGAAGAGGTAGTCCTAAGAAGAATCGGATCGATTGCGTGAAAGACGTGTAAGAGGGGAGTGAGCGAAGAAATGGTATATGATAGAGGAGTATGGAAGGAGAAAACATGTTGCGCCGACCCCAAGTGACTGGGAGAAGGACAGGGGAATGGTGATGATGTTTACCTTTGTATTAGAAACAATCGAGTTTTCGTGGTATAAGATATTAGTGAGCGACTAATAATAACATATTTTGAAAAAATCGAATGTTTTAACTTGAATTTATTGGTACTTGAGAATGTTGCAAAGAGAAAATCTAATTTCAGATTCAAACTGAGAAGACTGTGGATCCCTTCTACGAGTCTCAAGAGAACCATAATTTGATCGGCGTTGCCAACGTGTTCCTCGAGGCGTTATTCCATGACGTCACTCTCGACTATCACACCCCCATCATCAGCCAACAGGGAGAAGTGGCTGGAAGGTTACAAGTGAGTCACTCTGAAATATTTTGGCTGATGAGTCATTGTAATGATTGTTACGTGACTGAAATAGCTAACGTGGTTATGGACATTCCAAATATCAGAACTGCTTTAAATAACCGCTTAATCATTTTTTTCTCACGTCCAGGTGGAGATAAGTCGCGTGGCAGGTCAATTTCCCCAAGATCGCATCTGTGAAGCTGCATCAGATAGTTCCGGTGACATGAGAGATGATGATGAACCCGTTGATCCTGCGTCACAACAGGTATTCTATTAATTTGATAATTTATTTTATTTTCCTGCTAAATAAATGAAGACTAGTAAGTAGTAACCGGCAGTCGATTTCAGGCGCTTTGGCATTGTAGGCAGTGAGCAATCGAAGCTAATAGATTAATGTCTTAATTACTGGTGGTAGGACCTTTTGTGAGTCTGCACGAGTAGATATCACCACCCTGCCTATTTCTGCCGTGAAGCAGTAATGCATTTCGGTTTGAAGGGTGGGGCAGCTGTTGTAACTGTACTGAGACCTTAGAACTTAAATCTCAAGGTGGGTGGCGGCATTTACGTTGTAGATGTCTATGGGCTCCAGTAGCCACTTAACACCAGGTGAGCTGTGAGCTCGTCCACCCATTTAAGCAATAAAAAAAAAATCTGTTCTTCAGGTGACGATCCGCGTCGTAATAAAACAGGCGAGCGGGCTGCCGCCGTCCCTGTCGCACTTCGTGTTCTGTCAGTACTCGGTGTGGGGGGGAGGGGAGGCCGTGGTGGTGCCGCCCGCAGTGTGCGCCGAGCCGCGCCCCGCGCCGCACGTCACGCATCGCTTCGATCACGCCAGGGACTTCACTGTGCCGCTTACCGAGGAATTCATCGAGCATTGTGCAGGTCAGTGCACTGTTTTTGGTAAAGGATTCGAGCTCATTCCTCCCCTCCACTGTGTTTCCCGAGTTATGACATGCCCTTCTTCAAAAGATGGCTCATAACTTTTAATCAATGCGTAAATTTACTTTCTGTTCTGTGGGAACAAAATAGAGACATAATACAACTGACTAGGTAGTTATGGTATTTAGGTCGCACAGTATTCTAACTGTCTGTGATGACTTGATTAACCTAGGTGGCACAAATAAATGTGCATGCTTTTATTGTTCATTTAATGATTATTAGACAGTGTCCCATAGACACGGCCCACTCCCATAGACACAGCCCACTGAGTTTCTCGCCGGATCTTCTCAGTGGGTCGCGTTTCCGATCCGGTGGTAGATTCTGCGAAGCACTATTCTTGCTAGGGTCAGTGATAGCATCACTCCGGCTTGAGCCCCGTGAGCTCACCTACTAGTTAAGGTTACGCTGAAATAGCCTCTCAAGGCTATCAGCTTAGGTAGGAAAAAAATACAGTGGTGTAATTGTCTGTCCGCAGAGGGCGCTCTGTCGATCGAAGTGTGGGGCCACCGGTCGGCCGGGTTCAGTCGCGCGCGCGGCAACTGGGAGGTGGAGCAGCAGCAGCTGGCGCAGGCGCGCTCGCTGGCCGACCGCTGGGCCGAGCTCTCCAGGAAGATCCAGCTCTGGGTGCAGATACACGAGCTCAACGAGCAGGGAGAATACGCGCCGGTCGAGGTACACCCTTCATCTCCTCTCTCTTTCTGATTCAGAACAATCGTTACTAAGGAATGAGATTTCAACGGCATATCTCAAATTAAACGATATTTCGGTAAAAATTTCTTGAAGCTTGCTGGGCTATGTTTACCTCTCGACACTTCATACAATATACATAACGTTTATAACAAACGTTAGTAATCATCCGTGCTGTAATGACATAATAAGGTTCGAGTGCAAGGCGGCGTGTGTGTTGCAGGTGGTGGCGCGCGGCGACATGCTGACGGGCGGCGTGTACCAGCTGCGTCAGGGTCAGCAGCGGCGGATCGCAGTGCGCGTGAAGCCCGCACAGAACTCGGGGACGCTGCCCATCATATGTCAGCACATTGTGAGCGTCGAGGTGGGCTCGGTCACGGTCAGGTACGTGAAGCTCTCGTCTGAATCGAAGGATGTCCATTTTTTTTCATTACCAATTGTAGCGGGCTTAGCTTAGAGAGTCTGTGTCGAGTCAACGCAAAATAAACAGGTTGCAAACTGTCATGTCTTATTAATAATTATCACCCTGCATAATATCACACACGCTCTATATAAGCACAGACTCAACACCAATCATAAACTTGCAATGTTTCAATTTTTCGAATTTCGATGTGGGTCGTTGTACTAATATTCTTATACATTATCAACTTCTACTTTTCACCTCATTTAAGTGTTGGTAAGGGTCATAGTGGGTTGGTATCACCACCTTGAAATTTAAAATTTTGAGGAGAGCAGGTGTCCTCCTATGATCAGTCTCAAAAATACCAAACTAGTTAAAAAAAAAATTGTAATAATTTCAAAGCCAAACCGTAATTTTTACAATCTTATAACCTCACAATTTTATAATGAGCATTTAATATAAATATAAATATAAATAAATATAAATATTTTACTAACAATCACGCCACGTTAACTGGTCCCGTAATAAGTTCGTAAAGAACTTGTGTTACAGGTACCAGATATCGGAAATAAATGTAAGATTTTTATTATACACATACATATATTTAATATACATCCATAACCCTGGAAAAGATATTTATATTTATCATACAAATATCTTCCCTTGGCGGGATTCGAACCCGCGACCTAGTGTAGTGACCATGTCACTTACCACTACACCAGACGGACGTTAATATTGCACGCTACTATTGTACATGGCGGTTATATGTCTATACGAGTTTTTTTGAAACTGTCCACAGGTCCCGCTTACAAAAACCTTTGGATTCATATCAGGAAGAGGACCTGGCCACGCTGCGGGAACGTTGGAGCGACGCTCTGGCCCGGCGCAGACAACACTTGCACGCACAGCTACAGGTGACCTGGAATACTATACTGTGTTGATGAATGGCTTTAGTTTATTTTTGACTAACGTACGTGAGTCACGGAGCTCACCTGTTGATGAACAGGTATTCAAGTCTACATAAGCAAGTGCCGATTTCGTCTTGAGATATTTTAATTAAATCGGAACCACTGCTAGTTGTGTTGTTTAAACCAAGACCCACGGCTCCTCTTCGGGGTGGAACATGCAGGACGCGGTATTCCAGTGGGGACCCTCACAGGGCACCTTTTTTGACCGTGACGGGGCAACACAAAGTCACCGTCGCCCGAAACACGTCTTGTCAGATCACCCGGATTCACTTTCGGTGCTTTTAGGCCTCTCAAACATCGGTCACCGTCCTCGTCAAACTCGACGATTAGAGTTCGGCCCAGTTCGTTCGTAGTTGGAATAGCCTCTTAAACTACCAGCGTATACGTCGGGGAAAAAAAACACCACCCGGGACAAATTCGTTCAGTAGAGGTTGTAATGTAAATTGTGATCTTGTTTAATTCTCTAATTTTCTGCTACAGAAATTGGTAAACATGTCGCCTTCGATGAAGAGTGAACGCGACATGGAACGCGAACAGTCTCTAGTCGAGCAGTGGGTGTCGCTCACCGAAGAGCGAAATGCAGTAAGTGGATTGTTTTATTATAATCCCGACTTGAGATTAAAGAATGTTTGCCAAAACTATTATATCAACGACTTTAAGATGAATAGTAGTCCTAAGTAAGGGAGGAGCTCACCGCATGGTGTTTAACTCCTTGACTGCCATGGCGGTCACCGGTGCCCTACGCGGCGCACTGAAGTAATTATATCGATTTCTGTTACTAAGCGCTTGCATTGCCTAACTTTACCTTCGTTTGTTTTTAATGTATGTTTTAGAAATAGATTCATTCTCAGTATCTTCGGATTCGCCTTTCTCAGAGCCTACTAGATATTCCGGCGTCTCAGTAACGTAAATCGACATAATTCAGTGCGCCACGTAGGGCACCGGTGACCTATACGGCAGTAAAAGGGTTGAGCGTTACCGTTCCCAGACACAACTCGCACGCTGACCTCTAGAGACTACATTCAGTGGAAGGTATGATTGCTTTACGATATAAAGTGGTGCAGCCGACCCATCCCATATCTATTTTTTATCAGGGTTCTGTATATACACCACACTGGTCTTAACTCATCTATATATTAATACTTGAAGCAAAAACTTTGTAGCCTCTTTTTACGAAAATTGCGCGGAAGGAGGAGTATGAAATTTCCCACATTTATAGAGAATATAGAGAGTGCAGAATGCAATTTTTTTTTTTAAATTATGCATATAAATATATTAAATCAATAAAAAAAAAACACTACACACACTACCATGTATTTGACACACACACGCATGCATACTATTTGTTTTATTTTATGACCTAGTACCAAATACCTTTAGGTCATATCTTATTTGGAGCTTATAGTCTGTGTTCAAATTGAGAATACATTAAATATTGTTTGTCTTTATTAATATTTATCTAAAGTGTAGTCTTGGCGATATCCGTGATTATAGAAGTATAATAGTTTTTGACAATAGAATCATAATAATGTTCAAACTTATATTTTCAATTAATTATAGTCCAATTTTGACTACCGGGGGGCTACTAGTATTCATAATTTCACAAACGGCTCACAAAATGGATTCTCGGTACCAAAAAAAATTTTGTTTTTTTGCTATCAAACATCTTCATTCTCGAATATTTACAAAATATTAATTGATTGTTTTATTCAGGTTCTAGTCCCGAGTCCCGGCAGCCCCATCCCGGGCGCTCCAGCCGCCTGGACGCCTCCTCCCGGCATGGAGCAACACATACCCGTGCTGTTCCTTGATCTCAACGGTATGCTTCACTGCAAATCTGTACACGTTAATTAAAAAAAAAAAAAATTTTTGGAAATTTTTAATTTCATTATGGACACACGAGATTGGCGCCGGAGTAAAACGACAGTATACTACTACTACCACCATAGTGATAATATAACACTAGTAAAATATAACCGCGTTTCGCCGTGGCCGTTCATTTTTAGGTTTTTTTGTGCGAAAAACTTCCTGGAAGTGCTAAGACCAACTACTCCAAGTTTAGAGCCAGTCAGCAAAGAAATAACTAGAAAATATTTTTTATAAGCTAAGTACGAAAGTTCGTGCAAAACAAACGCGGGAGTGGCTTGAATTGATAAATTCTATATTAGGCGTCGGTTTGAACTAAATGTCGAAATGTACAGTTCGCGCGCGAGCTCCGAGGAATTTTAAGGAATTTTGACGTAATGAGCTAGTGTTGTAATTAGTCGATGTTGCGCTATCGATACTAACACATCTAAAGCCTCCGTGCGAGTGTAAATTATAAAATAGTTTTATGAGTGTATCATGTACTTCAAATAAAAAAAACCAATTGATCACGTATGAATTTAATTTAATGAACTGATACTTATTGAACAAAATGAACGTGAAATCTTATTAATTACTCTCGCAATTAGATTAATCAGTAGTTGAAGAATTTGATCTACTATTGTCACTCGCCTCACGTACTTCAATAATGATGATGATTTATCCGACCGATTTCGGCCATGGCGACCACTTTGACTCCTATCCTACCTGCTGCCATAACCTATAATTATGAGAACGGCGTGCTTACGTGCCCTCAATGCGCAAGGAGTTTTACCCCGAAGATAGGCTATATAAGCCATCTTCGAGCGCACGAGCGCCAAATCGACTTCAATAATAAATGATTCGACAACATCCTCCATTACGCCATCCTTTTGCCAGTACTGTTCCTCTAATGCTAAGACATATTTATTATGCTAGTGCTCGCCATTCCTTTTTCATCAAATTAAATAGCTATTTGTGCAAACAAAAAGACTTATAAGAGTAAGACTATTTATATTAGAAAACACACGTAATTAACACTGCTATCGAACAATTAAAAACAACGAGTCGGTAAGCGTACTCTCACGTTCAGGTCGACACTCTCAGATCGACACCAGTACTGGGAGAGTGCGGGGTATGAAGCGACGGTCGGACGCGATGCATGCCCGCCCGCTTCCTCAGCCCCCGAATCCTCGGAGCTCGCGCGCGGACTGTACCTAGTATCTAATATTGAGCCCACACAACCGGCAGCCGACGACCTGACGACGCACCCGAGCGGCGAGGAGGTGAGCATGGCGGGGCTGAACTCCATCCTCCCCAAGGAGCTCGGCCACAAGTTCTACGAGCTGCAGATCCTGCACCACCACGACAAGGACGTCTCCGCCATCGCGTCCTGGGACTCCTCCATACACGACTCGCAGTACCTCAACAGGGTCACTGAAGGTTAGGGCACGCGTGTCGCTTTACTAAATTATACCTTATTTGTGATGTTTCTAGTATTCCTAATATAAGCAGAATGTAATATGAAATAAAAAGGAAATATTTAAAATATAGCCTTTTCAGCTCGTCATGCTTCATACAATTCATTTTCGGTAGGCAGCTGCTTGGTTCTGTCCCTGGCATTGCTGAAGTCCATGGGCGGCGGTAACCACTCACCATTAGGTGGGCCGTATGTTCATCTGCCTACAAGGGCAATAAAAAAAAAGTTTGTAAGAAATTGTACTTGAAATTTATTCAAAGAGCCTTTTTTTAACGTATATTTTTATAGGCATGTGTTTCAATAATGTTTACCCGTCTCTTACAAGTAAAGATAATATGTAATATTCCGTGCTCGGACTAAATACTTCAATTAGCTCAATTATACGCCTTCCACTAGAAGACAACAAAAATACGAAAATAAAAACGTAAAAACTTGTATTTTGGCATTCTAAAACTGTTCTCAAAATTTTCATGTAATGGGATGGTCGCAAGTTTTAACGTCATCTATTAAAGTCATTACGTATTTTTTTTACATTTTTTGGAAATATCTTGTTTTCTATGCGTTTTACGCTATTTGTATCTATTATCAATATTGTAGAGAAATAAATACTCTACAATTTTTCTATTTTTTTTATACCTTGAACTGTTTCGAGATAGAGGGCCTAGAGCGCGCGGTCAGACAATTATCTGAAGTCAACTGGTAGTCCAGATCAAAAATTCGTAATATTAAGATTATAATTTATTGCTAAATATATAATTATCATTTTTTACTAACTTTCCGACCATCCAAGTATATGTGAATTTCGAGAATAGTTTTAGGATGCCAAAATGCAAGTTTATACGTGGTTAACATACTGGGTAGGTCAATTTTCCTAGGTCAACCCCCTATAATGACTGGATTGGCATTTACCCAACTGAATTATCGTTTACAGCCAACGAACGCGTGTACCTGATACTAAAGACGACGGTGCGGCTCTCCCACCCGGCCCCCATGGATCTCATACTCAGGAAACGATTAGGTCTAAACATTTACAAACGACAGAGCCTCACCGACAGGATACGGAAGAAAATTGTCAGGTTTGTAAGAACAAATATACACAATAATTCAATAGTGCTATAGAAATGTAACAAGATGATATATTGGGGCGCGTAAAACTGCTCAGATTGAATACAAGTTTTATAAAAAAAAAAAAAAAACATTTTTTTGTACCTTACATAAAAATAAAAATATCTAGGGGTGAAAGGCTATTTGGTTTAAGCGACATTTTTGCAACTTTACAAGGAGGTTGTAGTTTAAAAATTGGAAAAAATATGATATTTATCAATACAAAAAAAAACTTCTCCAGCTATTCAAATGTAGTAAACTTAATTAAAGTTCAATTAAAAACACCGAACTGTGTCGATGTGATGTTAAAACCAAACAGAACGCACCTTTAATTATAAAGATAGATGTCGTGTGTTAATGGAAATATCGGTTAAACCAAATTGCCTTTCACTCCTCGATATAATCAATTTCAAATATATTTTCGCAAACGTCCTGCAATACAACAATATATTACAAATGTTTCAGAACCGATCAGCTAACCCAGACCGGTGTTATGTACGAGGTGGTGTCGAACATACCGAAGGCCTCCGAAGAGTTGGAAGAGCGCGAGAGTCTGGCGCAGATCGCGGCTACCGGCGAGGAGGCCAGCGCCGCCGACGGAGAAACCTACATCGGTTAGTTTCGGCGTTATAAGCCTATCATTTCGTTCTCACACCAAATACTAAAAGTTTATAAAAGCATGCGAGGCAAATGTATACGGACTTTTTTTTTATTGCTTAAATGGATGGACGAGCTCACAGTTGTTACTGGAGCCCATAGACATCTACAACGTAAATGCGCCACCCACCTTGAGATATAAGTTCTAAGATCTCAACTATAGTTACAACGGCTGCCCCACCCTTCAAACCGAAACGCATTACTGCTTCACGGCAGAAATAAGTGGTACCTACCCGCGCGGACTCACAAGAGGTCCTACCACCAGGAATTACGCAAATTATAATTTTGCGGGTTTGATTTTTACACGATGTTATTCCTTCACCGTGGAAGTCACTTGGGAACATTTGTTGAGTGCGTATTTCATTTAAAAAATTGTTATCCGCCTAGGATTCGAATACCAGTGCTTCGCTCAAGACGAATGCACCGGACGTCTTATCCCTTAGGCCATGACGACTTCAAGTGTGACTTTCAGTGTTCTTTTAGGAATCTACAAATCTAGTTGACGGATAAAAAAATGTATCTATTCTCTTTGACAAACTGATCGTATCGAACATTCTAGACAATCCAGCTGGCCCTTCAACTGTACGATAGATTCTCCTACGCTATTGAAATGGGTGAATTATCGATACTGCTATCTTAATATATATATATGTTTATATGCAATAGAGAAGTACACCCGAGGAGTGAGTGCCGTGGAGAGCATCCTGACGCTGGACCGGCTCCGCCAGAGCGTGGCCGTCAAGGAGCTCGAGCAGGCGCGAGGACAGCCCATCATCATGAGGAAGACGGCTTCCGTGCCCAACTTCTCACAGGTTGTTAAATATGTAATACTGTACCATCCACTTTTTTTCTTTTTTTTTATGGCTTAGATGGGTGGACGAGCTCACAGCCCACCTGGTGTCAAGTGGTTACTGGAGCCCATAGACATCTACAACGTAAATGCGCCACCCACCTTGAGATATAAGTTCTAAGATCTCAGTATAGTTACAACGGCTGCCCCGCCCTTCAAACCGAGACGCATTACTGCTTCACGGTAGAAACAGGCAGGGTGGTGGTGCCTACCCGCGCGGACTCACAAAAGGTCCTACCACCAGTATAACTATACTTAAGACGATTCCGTTCCGGTATGCGATCCATAATTCCTCAAGCTACTACAAATTTTTCGCCTATGTGTGTATAGTAACGCTCCCTATAACTCCTATTTCTCCTACTAAGTTCACATCAGGCTGGTATATACTCCTAAATCAAGCTAATAAGGACCAGAATGCAAGAACAAGTTACAATTAAATATATAAATATTATTACCAACAAACTCGAATCGATTTTATGCAATTTGTATTGTGCCTGTGGCGTTACTCAAGTTTTTCGTACGTCTCTCGTATGTTACTGATATCAAATGGATTTTATCTTTATTGTTGTCTAATAAAGATTCATATAAAATATGAGACATACTAACGATTTTTTTTTAAATAAGCATCTACGTCGCTTCGCGTTTGTTGAAAAGAGAAACTAGAATGATATCTATAGTGAATTAATCTGTACAAATGTACAAATAATAAGTCGAGCACTACACGGTTGATAGCTACAACAACTACACGCTTACTAATTATAGATATAATAAAACTTATGATGCATTTTAGAGAAACTAATAAACCTAATAATAAAACTTCTAGTTAATTGCAACTGAATACTATGGTAATGTTTACAATCGAATTCTCTTAAATATTAGAAGATGATGGCTAAACATTCAATTTTGTAAAAGAAGAAAATTAAAATCAGTCCAGATTAAGAAAGTTATTGGTATTTTAATTTAAGTTCAGGCGTTCTATTTAGTATAATGAGGTCAAAGTTTAGAAAAGCTCTTTAATTAAAATTTGATCACGGGCAAAAGGCTCCCATTTATATATATACCCAGAAACCAAAAACCAAAAAAAAGTCTGTACTTTCAATCAATTCGATTTATTTATTTCTTCGATAATTGTATTGATTAATTTCTCCTTAAGCTTTTATGGTTTTTAATAAACACGACATTAGTCAAATATTCACTCTTGATTATAATACGCCTGATTTTCTAAAAAAATATTTAAATAAACGTTATATACACATTCAAAGATAAATAAAGTGTTTAGCTCAAGTATAAAACTGACACAATATTGAGTTGGCTTTTTGAGAGTCTAAACAGACACAGGCGGAGAATATAAACTCGTTTTCGATTTCGACGCTCTGTAAATATAGTTATGCGCGAGTATTCGTTCGCCAACTGTCTGTTTAATCTCTCATAAGATGTGTTGTCGGTCGCACGCGGCGCAGCTGTCGCAGGCTCTCGAGACCGCCGCCAAGAACGGAACCAATGTGAGTCGATAGCATGGCAACACTGACACCGTATACTGGCAACTATTTTTTTCTCTTTAATTCGCCTTAGATTTATATTCGAAATACTTTATTTTTTAATTGTTTAAAAATAATTTGTTTCACTTTTGCATGTCTCCATTCCATTCCATCTTACGGGTTCATCATACTTTTGTATAGTTGATTTTTTTTTTGTATCATGAAAATTATTAATGTTATTTTTGCTTTTACGAAGTATCCATTTATTTACCTTAAGTTGTGTAGTTCTATTTTAGTTTAATGTACACGTTAGATTAAATTTGCTTTGACTAAAAATGCTTTGTTCGCAAATATGAATAAGTCTAGTGTTAGTTGGTAAGCGGCGGCTTGGCTCTGCCCTGGTATTACTGAAGTCACTCACCATCAGGTTGGCCGTATGCCCGTTTGCCTACAATAAAAAAAAATGGCTATTGATTTTGATCGATGCATGTGTGTGCCGTTTCAGATAATGCGCTTGGATTCGTCGTTCGAGTCGCTGACGGGGCTCGGGTCGGCGCGGTCGGGCAGCGTGGCGGACCTGGCGGACGAGAGCCCGCGGCGGGCGGCGCACCGGCACGCCGACCCCGACGCGCCGACGCCCACCAAGCCGTTCGGGCTCGGTAAGGCCATCGACCACCTCATTAACACTACATCACCACTCAACCACACCCCGATCCCCCAATACATATCGACGCTTGAAAGGCAAACGTGACTAAGCGACAAGGCGTGAACTTTACACTAGACAAATTTTTTTTTACTGGTGCTAGGACCTCTTGTGAGTCCACACGGGTAGGTACCATCGCCCCACCTATTTCTGCCGTGAAGCAGTAATGCGTTTCGGTTTGAAGGACGGGGCAGCCGCTGTAACTATACTGAGACCTTAGAACTTATATCACAAAGTGTGTGGCGTATTTACGTTGTAGATGTCTATGGGTTCCAGTAACCACTTAACACCAGATGGGCTGTGAGCTCGTCCACCATCTAAGCAATAAATAAAAATTAATGTTGAAATACCTGAGAAAAATTCTATTTTAACGAATCTAGTTGTAGGATTGAAATGATTTTAATAGACCTAGAAATATATTTTTTTTTGCGCATCGAATATGGTTATTGCCTATCATTTATGTACAAAGCAGTTATTGTCGCTTAGTCACGTTTGCCTTTCAAGCGTCGAATTATCATGCGCTCCACATCACACAATACGGATATATCGAGTCCGCTATTATTTCGAATTCATGAGATATTTGCACATTTTACGTAACGTTGAAATGTTTTGTATCATACAATAAGTTTTGAGATTGTTGTGCGCGCGGAACTAGTTGGCCGCGCCTTAGGTATGTGAGCGGGGGGACGGAGGGGCGGGGGCGCTTGCTGTCATTACTGATATGAGATTTGATACTATGATGGACGAAATCATTATAAACTTATAAGATGATTCTAAATCAAATTCAGATAGTTCAGAATCAAGTGATTCAGAGGACATGTCAGAGTAATTTCATAAAAGTATAATATTATAATTAAATAATTTCATATATCATTAGAATATGATTATCAATTTCATATTATACTTAATTTGTTTTTGGTTTATTTTACTATTAATTACAATATAATTAGATAGGTACAATATAAACTTCTAAAAGTTCTTATATTTTATTTATTTATTATTTCATTTATTTATTTTATTTAGTCATCACTGTCTAATCTCATGTGCGTTACGAGCAGTAGGCGACCCGCCCCCTCACCCCTGTCGCCCCCTAAGGCGTGGCCAACTAGTTCCACGCGTACTATAACTATGGCATTTTGAAAGTGCTGTTATATTTATCTAGACAGTGAGTTTAGTGCACTTTGTAGATTGAGGGTGAATATTATAAGACAATATTAGATATACGAACAGCTGCACGATTTTATTTATATTTAGAGTTAGATTATTTATGTAATGATAAATTATGAAAAAAAAAGGAAAAGTATTTAAAGTTACATAACATAATTATTTTGATAAAAACATTTCGCAACGGACTGCAGCCTCTTCATGGTTCCACAATTACATATTATTTTCAAACGTGCTTCGTGGCAATGCTATGGCGCAACATTATCCCCTTCTGTCAGTAAAATACTCCCTACACGAACTTCTATTACTTCTTTCTCTTCAAAAATTTATTCCTTACTTTTTTAAATATGCTATTCTTTTCTTTCACACTTTTCAAAGTATGCGTGATAACTCGTCGCGACGAGTCCAAATTGAATATTCATTCGATACGTCTCCGATACATTAAAACTTACTGGAACTCAATTTGAATTCAAATTATGAACTAACGTTTTATTTTTCTGTATCTCGATCCGTCGCAACCATCAGGCTCGTTCCTATCAGGTAAACAGTGACACCAATATGGTCTTGATTCGGAATGGCAACTGTATGGCGAAAACTATTAGTCGAATGCAGTAAAACTAAATTGTTGACCTAGATGTGTTGTGATCGTTTGTAATAATAATCGAAATATATTTAAAAAAAAAAAAAGTTTTTATGTTAATTTGATTGGCTGTTAGAAAATGAAACGTTTATAAACGTTAATGTTTCACTGAACAGTATACGAGTTATACTGCGCTAAATTATTCGAAACAGAATTAGACCCTAAATGATTGGCTATTAGTGCGATATTTAACGCTTCCAGCATCAAGCGGCTTCTGTGTTTGTGTTGATCTCTGTTTTCTTTGCGTGTATATTTCATTTGCATGGACCGAGCATGACCTTTTATCTGTCTCCGTATCCCCTCCCCTTTACGTTTAATCAATTGAACCAATTCGAAAAATTAATTTCGAAAATCAGTCTATAATTTTAAATGAAAAACGAATACAGCCAGAGGAATTTCATAAATATTCAAGAAAAAAAAAAAAATATAGTGAAAAATTTAAATGACTTATATTATCTGTGTATGAGTAGCGTAAAGTAGTATAGATAAAAAGATCGAACATACGTATGCGCGTGTGGTAGGAGAAATTGTGCATGTGATGTAGTTAAAATGAATAAAATACAATGAAAACTTTATAAAGAATTTGTATGTGAGAAATTGGCATGTGTTAGACAAAACGATAGCAAAATGAGTTGATTGTATTTACTTGTGGTAAATAGTTCTTAATAATAATGCTGTAAGCTACCTTGCGATTTAGTTGTATAGGAAGGTAGGAAAAGAAATATTAATAATAAAATCAACATACATTTTCGGAACTCAAAGAATTCATGCAAAGTATTCTTAAACCTTACTTTATGTCAGAAGTCAATTACAGTGGCGTTGATTATTTAAAAATATTTTTAATTGCTACGTATGAACGAAAATATACCGTAAAAAACCGAATTTCCGTCGTTTTTCGTCTCTAAACTAGATTCAAAATAATTTGCAAAAAGAGTATGTAAGTGTTCTCAACTAGTGATATATATGTTGCCGTAGGATATATTTATGAAGATAACGTTTTTATTGCAGCGCGGCCAACATTCCTAAACTTGAATTTGAACCTGAACTCACTGCGACTGCAGACGCCGAACAAGTGTACGTCCTAACGATATTGTAGTGTCACTAGTTTGGCTTCATTATTTTTTCCTTACAATTTTTTTTTGGTTCGAATCATTGTAAATGTCACCGAGACTCGTGATGTTAATAGAAGGTTTTCAAATGAAACGGCAGTTAGGACTTTATTCATCTCGAATTTATAATTAAATTCCTTCATTGTTTCAATTAAATTCATTGAATTGATTCATTCATCATTCAATTGAATTGAATTCATTGTTGACCTAGTTCGTGACAAGAAAAATACTAGACAAAAATTAATGTTTAATACTGTTTTATTTGGAAACTGTTAAAACTGTTTTTTTTTTGTTCGTTGTCCATTGCGGGCTCGCACGCGTTTTGTATACGTACTATTGGCGTCCACGTTTTCAGGTGCAATTTTTAAATGAAAAGTCGAGTGGCGTATATGGTTATTTTTATTTGCAACATTTTATCGTTAAAGCTAGTTGTGTTTTTAGATTGGCATGATATTGAAACATCGAATTCGGAGCAAGTAGTTAGTCTCAAAATAAAAATCTTTCATGTATAGTTTCGTCATAGGTGATTATTGATAAGTTACTGGAGTTCTTGTTAATTTCGAATTAAAAAAGAAAAACAAAAACACAAGCCTGGGATCTAGGACTGAAACATTTAAAATTATTCTGAAGAAAAAAAATACCAGAAAAAGAATGTGCACGCTCACCAAATCTTAGAATACCAAGACTACCCTTTTTATAAAAAGCAAGACAGAGTCCAAAAACCAATGATCCTTTGGCTTACATTTGCTTCTTTACCTTATTGTATGTACAAGTACTAATAATATACATATCTTTATTAATTATATCATATTATAATTAATTCTTTTGAATATACTGTTTATAAGTATCATTTATATTTATGAAAAATAAATAATTCATAAGTAAATTTTATTTATGTCATAATTCTATCTGGGTTCATACTAAATATTTTATCACTAAAAAGAAAATTAAAATCTCTATTAATTTGTTTTTCTATGAAGTCATGGAAATGTTTTTGATGTAATTAAATCAGGATCATCCTTTATTCATTCTCAAACTCGTTGGAATAAAAAGGAGTATAAACCAATAAAGAAATGGAACATAAAAATTGTGTCAAAATGTTGATGCAAAATTAATATTGTAATTTACGCTTATTTTTTAGACACAATAATGCGAAATTCAATTTTCATCGGACACAGTTTCAATCTCAATTTGATTACAAATTTACGTTTCATTATTATTTATTTATTACACTTCATGTAAAATTTACATTGGCGGACTTAATGCCTAAGGCATTCTCTACCAGTCAACCAAAGGTAGTGCAGAGTAAATAGTGGTAGGTGCAATGAAATTTATATTAATTTACCAATACACAAAAAGAGTATATATGATGAGGCCGTCAGCGCAAAAGTGGCCTAAGCTACCATAGTTAGTATGGAGGCAATTAGGTTTGAATTTTCATGAATTTGAATTTGAGTAGGCAAATAACAATACGCGCAAAATTTATGTTTATTAAGCTATTTGTTACCTATGGGTCAAACTATGGATAGTCTGGTTTTGCATCAAAATTTATCATTATTTAAATAAATTCCAATATACGTCATAGTGGCATGAATATAAAAAATTGTCGGTTAGGCCACTTTTGCCCCGACAGCCTCATGTATACAATTATGATTATTAGCCATCGTAGTGAAGTTATTTTACAAATGTAGCGGCGTCACCGGCCAGCGGCAAGCTTGGGTTGCGCATGACGACGCTACACGAGGAGCCGGGGAGGAGGAACGACGAGGACTCTCATTCCGAACCGGAATCCGCTCCCTTGGATGAACTCACCACGCCTCGATCATCGGTAAATTTTGCTTAAAGTATATCTATATAAACCTAACATTGTACCGTTATCCCGTATTTAGTTTGACGGTAACATTTAGGTTTGGTCATTTACTGAGTTACAATATTATAATATATGAGTGACCTGATATAACCTTAGTGAATATTGATCTGTCTGAATAAATTTTCTCTGCTTTCGAATTGTTTTTAATGGTTCAGTGATCTGTAAATTTTAAGAACAACAAGGAATTTCCATTCACGTTACATTTGGGAAATGACAAACAATAGAAACAAAGCATTTAGATCGGGTGAATAATATCACGACCCATCTCATGTTATTGGACCCCTCAAACATCACAACGTGTATGCCGCCATCCAAATTGACCCTTATGACAATCAAATAGTAATTCGAAGAAATCGACTGACTCGGTGGTGTAGTAGTTAGTGCCCCTAACTGTTGCGCCGAGGGTCGTGGGTTCGATTCCCGCATCGAGTAAATATTCGTGTGATGAACAAGTTTGTTTGCTTTTTGTCTGGGCGTTTATTATCTATATATGTATATACCTAGAGCTATATAAAATATGTATGTATGTCAGTCTCTGGTACCTTATAATACAGGAAATCCTAATTTGGGGCCGGATGACCGTGCGTGATTTGTTTCCAATTATTATAGTTATTCAAATTATCTTCGGTAACGCTGTCTAGTCAGGATTCGCGTAAGTAGTACTGATAGGTAATGTAACTCCCAAGCCGCACCGTTAGTAGGTCCAAAGTGGTATTTTGCTATACTTGTTGCTTGTTACAGCGCACGCGGTCTCGCGCGTCGTCCCGCGGCTTCCTGCCGATGTCGAAGACCCTCGACTCTCTGCACGAGCTGGCCTGCGAGCGAGCGCCCAACAAGAACTCTCCGTCCATATCGTCCAGTGGCTACGGTACGTTCCCTTACAGATTGCAACACTCATGACCCAATGAATTACTCGTTGGACTTTTTACTGGTGGTAGGACCTCTTGTGAGTCCACGCGGGCAGGTACCACCACCACCCTGCCTATTTCTGCCGTGAAGCAGTAATGCGTTTCGGTTTGCAGGGTGGGGCCGTTGTAACTATATTTGAGACCTTAGAACTTATATCTCAAGGTGGGTGGCGGCAGTTACGTTGTAGATGTCTATGGGCTCCAGTAACCACTTAAAACCAGGTGGGCTGTGAGCCAGTCCACTCATCTAAGCAAAAAATATGATAATTGTACACTGAACTAGTAAGTCCTTCCAGCTGTCGAAATTCGACCATCATCACCATCATCATCATCTTAGGTCTTACAGCCCAGGGTGGGCCTTAGCCTGGTCCAGTATGTCTCTCCATTATATAATTCTTTAGAAATTCGACCGCAATCCCTAAAAATGTATATTCATTTTGTGTATTAATATTTTTTGTTGTAAATATGGGAACTGTTTCCGTTTCTCATTGGTAACCCTAAATCTCCCTACAAAATATAAAAAAATAAAATACATTCGGTCGACAAAAACCTACTGAACTGGAGCAAAAGACACTGAACTGTTTTGTCTTTCACTATTTATATTACGTAGTCATTAATATGTAATTAATTTTTTTGCTTAGATGGGTGGACGATCTCTCAGTTCACCTGGTGTAAAGTGGTTACTGGAGCCCATATACATCCATAACGTAAATGCGCCACACACCTTGAGATATAAGTTCTAAGGTCTCAGTGGTTACCGTCGCCCATGGACTTCAGCAATGCCAGGGGCAGAGCCAAGCCGCTGCCTATCGCTTAATACTCTCCACAAGCCTCTTTTAAAGAAGGACATGTCATAGCGCTCGGGAAACACCGTGGAGGGGAGCTCATTCCATAGCCGGATGGTACGTGGCAGAAAAGACCTCTGGAAACGCACTGTCGATGACCGCAGTGGCTCCAGGTAGTATGGATGAACTCTACTCCGGTGGCGGGCGGTGCGATGGTAAAAACGAGATGCCGGTATCATCTCGAACAATTCCTCAGAGCACTCCCCATGGAACATTCGGTACAAAATACAGAGGGAACCGAAGTCCCTCCGCAGACCCAAAGGTTCCAAACGATCCGCGAGAATGGGATTATCGACGACTCGAACGGCCCTCCTCTGTATGGAGTCAAATGGAAGAAGCTGGTATTTGGGAGCCCCGGCCCAGAGATGGGAACAGTACTCCACGCGAGGCCGGACTTGTGCTTTATAAAGCAAAAGTCTTTGTCCAGGCGTGAAATACCGCTTCGCTCTGTTGAGGACTCCCAGCATTTTGGACGCCAACTTGGCTTTGCCTTCCAAATGACTCCGAAATTGGACATCACTCGAAATGTCGACCCCAAGTATCCCAATGCTCGCGGAAGGTTGCAGGGATACTCCTTGGAATTGCGGCGCCATGACAAAGGGGTCCTTCTTCGCAGTGAACGCGCAAACTTGTGTCTTCAACGGGTTGAATTGAACTAAGTTCGATTCACCCCACTCGGAGACTCGCCCCAGAGAGTTCTCCACTTCAGACACAAGTTTTGATCGTCTCTCTTGCACCACGCTCCGAGAAAGACTCTGATGGCCGATATATCGCGCATCCCCCGTGCTGTCATCCGCATAGCAATGCATGCCATCAATAGACAGCATGTCATTGATATACAGGATGAAAAGCGTGGGGGAGAGCACCGAACCTTGTGGAACGCCAGCATTAATGGTCATGGTATCAGAACAATCACCGTCTACAACGACCGTGATGCTCCGCCCATCCAGAAAGCTAGCGATCCACTTGCAGAGACCCTCGGGGATTCCGTAAGATGGTAGCTTCGACAGAAGCGCCTTATGCCAGACCCTGTCGAAGGCCTTCGCGATATCAAGGCTCACAGCAAGAGCCTCGCCCTTGCTCTCCAAGGCTTCAGCCCACCTGTGAGTAAGGTATACAAGAAGATCGCCAGCTGAACGACCGTGACGGAAACCGTACTGTCGGTCACTTATCAGCTGGCGATCTTCAAGATACTTCAGGAGTTGTGTGTTTATTATTCGCTCCATCACCTTGGAAAGCAAGGAAGTTATCGCGATAGGCCTATAGCTCGATGGGTCCGACCGGTCACCCTTCTTGGGGATAGGGTGGACGTGGGCGGTCTTCCATGAAGACGGAACCCTGTTAGTGCAATAAGAGAGGCGATACAAACGATAGTATAGTATAGTTACAACGGCTGCCCCACCCTCTAAACCGAAACGCATTACTTAATTACGCAAATTATAATTTTGCGGGTTTCATTTTTATTACACGATGTTATTCCTGCACCGTGGAAGTCAATCGTGAACATTTGTTGAGTACGTATTTCATTAGAAAAATTGGTACCCGCCTGAGATTCGAACACCGGTGCATCGCTCAACATGAATGCACCGGACGTCTTATCCGTTAGGTCACGACGACTTCAAATTTTCTAATAATGTTAACAGGTTCACAAGCGGTGTCATCGACCAATCTAACAAACGACGACACTCTGTCCATCCGCAGCATGTCCGTCGACGAGACTCCAGACTTTGACAAATCCATGGATTACACAAACTTGAGCCGAACGAAGAACTCTATGGTCGGACTTCGCAACGAGATCACCGAGCTCAGGAACGACATAAATGATCTAAAAAACGACATAGTCGAGTCCAAGAATGAACTCGAAGATGCGACTTTTGCCAAGACTCCAGTGCTGACTCCCGGCTCGAGGAACCGGATCAATCCGTTCCTGAGGGATTGCGAGGATGCTGTTAAAGAAGAGAGTAAGGACCAGCTTGTGGATCCATTGGGATCCATACCAGTTGAGAACGCAGTGCTGTCTAGTCAAACGAAGAGCCCAGAACCGGTACAAGTCAACGGTGAAGTGTCTCAGGATAATTCTTTCGGTAGGTTGTTTTGTCAATTGTATATGTGAAATAATTTTAACTTTTTTATAGATGATCAGACTTAGTATTAATAGGTTGCTGGAGCCCATAGAAATCACACGGTGAATGCCATCATCCTCCATTAAGACATCAGCTGTTTGTGGGGGTTGTATATGTGCGGGATGCAGTGGGGTGAAGTCATGAGATTTTTTTTGTGTCTTTTTGGGTTCAAATATGTAAAAATGATGGTTTATTAACCGTTTAGCATTTGTGAAAATGCAAACTATGGAGAAAATAAAATAAAGAAGATGGGTGTAACTGTTTTGTGTTAATTAAAGTCTCCGTAATTTTCCACCATTTTACTGAGAGATCATTAGTTCGGATTATCAGGACAGTTGGTTACGTTCCTTTTAATTTTATAAAATTTTATCCCTTTATCAATTTCTAAAATGCCTTTCGCTGTTTAGGCGATGTAGAAACAGAGTCTGTGAGCTCGGAGCCGTCGAGTCACGAAGCGGAGCGGAGCCGCGAGGCGTCGTCGGTGGGGGAGAGCGACTCGGCCTCGCTGGGCGCGGACGGTCCCGTGGTGAAGCCGCAGCTGCCCGCCGGCAAGCTGGTGCGGCGCCGCACGGGGGGCGGGCGGGCGGCGCGCGGGCCCGCCCTGCGCCCGCGCTCCATGCACGAGACCTCGTCCGCCTCCATGCTGTCTAGCTCGCCGGCTTCCTCTACGGAAAGAATTGGAGAGGGTATGTTCATTAATGACTATGTTAAGGCTTATACTTCTTTTAAGGAATTAATCTTAGTAAATTTTTTAGAATTCCAACTATAATTTAAGACCTTTCTTTTTGTATTACCCTTGTCCAGTGACCGACGACTATGAGGGGAAGTTCTTCCACGACAACTCGAAATACCCAGTAGACCGATGGTTTTAATGTGCATATTAGGAATATATATTATTAGTTTATTGCTTAGATGGTTGGACGAGCTCACAGCCCACCTGATGTTAAGTGGTTACTGGAGCCCATGGACATCTACAACGTAAATGCGCCACCCACCTTGAGATATAAGTTCTAAGATCTCAGGTATAGTTACAACGACGACTTAAAATAAAATATCTGTATAAAATGGGATTTTACATCTATATTTTTGGTTAAAATAGATAATCTGTGCCTAAAATAAAATAAAATAATTGACTGGTCTTTTTGGCGGGAACGCGAATAGTGAAGTTGTGTGATTTGTTTTTTTGTCTATTTAGTTTTTCTTCAGGTTTAAATGTGTAATAACCGTGATTTATTAATTCTTTAATATCTGTGAAAGTGCACAAATGTGGGAAAATTAAACAACCCGCTGAACGTAACTTCTCGGGCTCCTCCAAAAAGTCCACTGAAAAAAATCTCAGTAAATGACAAACATTTTATAGAGATTATATTTCACATCATATCATTTCATCTTATTCCATTTAATTTCATCCCAATTGATTAATGTGTCAAATTAATCATCTTCATTTAATTTTCATTTCATTTCACTCCATATTGTCATTTTTCATATAAATAAGAATATCAATTAAAATAAGAAATGACCTAAGGGTCCTAGTTACCAGGTCGTAAAATCCCTTAAAAAACATAATTGTCTCTAAGTTCTCAAGTATTCATGATACATTTGTGTACAGACGACACGTCGGAAGGTATGATCCAGCCGTGGATGACGGTGGGTGAGAGCGTCCAGCTCCGCCTGAGCACAAGCACCGGCCTCATCGCGTACACCGGGCCCACGCACTTCGCGCCCGGCACCTGGGTCGGGGTGCAACTCGACGCTCCAACGGGTTGGTACATTCATTACTTTTATTTTAATATTGAAATAAATAGTTCATCTTGTAAGTTTACCTTTTATGTAGTGTCTATTTGTATATTACTATCAATGGTAGTACTGGAGATAGTAGGAAAAGTCGCGAGTCCGCGCAAGCGGGTGCAGCTAAACTACCTAATACTACACTGATATGATAGTTTTTCCGGTTATTATGATTCGGGCCGACAACTAGTAATGACCACCGAGGACAGGATAAAATAATTTGTCAGTGTTTTAAAAATGATATAACAGATTTTAAATATCGTGTTAAATTTGTTAAATACCTAAATAATCGAATTCAAATTACACACGGTAAATTTTGATCCATTTTTAAAATAGGGATTCTTTAGTCACGTATACACTCATAGACATTTTATCATCACTTTAAGTTCACAAAAATAAATTTGATAACAGGCAAAAACGACGGTTCGGTGGGCGGCACCCGGTACTTCGAGTGTCGGCCGCGGCATGGCATCTTCGTGCGCCCCGACAAGCTGGTGCAGGACCGCCGCGGCCGCTCCGCGCGCCAGTACGCGCACCTCGCCCGCGCCTCCAGCAAGGGTGACACACATTCTGCAACTCTTCCCCGCACTCACCTACACACTCATTTCCACACTCATCTCCGCACTGCCTCCACACTCACCTCCGCACTCACCTCCACACTCACCTCCGCACTCACTTCCACACTTACCTCCGCATTCACCTCCACACTCACCTCTGCACTCACTTCCACACTTACCTTCGCATTCACCTCCACACTCACCTCCGCACTCACCTCCGCACCCACCTCCACACTCACCTCCGCACTCACCTCCACACTCACCTCCACACTCACCTCCACACTCACCTCCGCACTCACTTCCACACCCACCTCCGCACTCACCTCCGCACTCACTTCCACACTTACCTCCGCATTCACCTCCACACTCAGCTCCGCACTCACCTCCGCACTCACCTCCGCACTTACCTCCACACTTACCTCCACACTCATCTCCGCATTCACCTCCGCACTCACCTCCACACTCACCTCCACGCATTACTAGCTCTACTCTACTACTAAAACCCTAACTGGGTGTGCCGTTGTTACGTATAATAAATATAATAGGAAAGCGATGTTTCTGTAGCACAAACTGTACTCCTATACGAACATGCTTTATTTGGTAAGTGATTGAAATTAAAATCACTAAGATTTTTAAAATAAATACACACGTTTTTAATCTCTGGACCGCAAATCGCGTTGTCCGATGACTTATGAAAACGTGCTCTTCATATTTTTTACGTATTCCATTAACGATTTTTTTTCGGTTTCATTTTTATATTAAATTAACTTTTCACGAATAAAAGAGAACATCTCGTCTCAATACTCATCAAAAATGTAACTGAAACTACAACTTGAATTATTGTCAAAGCCCTTACGATACAGTCGCGGTGTGGCGTTGCTTCGCTTTGAATCGGCTATGTAGAACGCCGCGTTAGAACTCACCTGCTTCACTGTTTGTCTTCGTTTTCGAGAACGCTACCGATACATCCAGCATATCGAATACTTTCTCTACACTCAGCCTAATATAATAAATACAATATTAACTAACTGCTCCATTAACTTAGACTCGTGAATTTTAATTATGTTTTTTTTTCTTCAGGGGAAGGCCTACATAACCTGCACAGGTCAAGGAGTCGCGGCGACAGTATAAACACAATCGGTAAAACCAGAAGCAAATAGACAAACGCATGTACATTCCGACGGCACGTACGTACACGTGTACGTACGTGATTGCGTACATTCCCCGTTCTACGTACATACAATCACGCAGCTCCCGTTAGCGACGACGCAATGGAAATTGGACCGAATTTAATTGGTAGTAACGTCCAAAATCGCACAGTAAACGATACATGAGCGTTCTGTACTATAATGTATTAACGTCAACCAATCCGAACTTGCTGCAGTGTTCTGCGTCATCTGAGAGCGCTTTCTCGTTGGTTGATGTGAGTCTGCAGAAATAAACATTCATGTGTCGATGTTATTGTAAGTTTTGTATAATATTAGACATTTGTGTTGCTGTTTCGTAATGCGTATGGTGCTTTTATGTATTGTAGACGTTTCCATTAACTTCTGTTATTATTTAAGCTTTCTTAAACAGTTGATACAGTTTGAACTTAGTACTTTAAATTATTTTGTTGAGTACTTGTTAACTTAGTTAAATTACTTGACTTAGTTAAATTATTAAGTTCACATTTAATTTATTATCGATATTGTTTATCTATATATTGTGATGTTTTATTATTAAGAAGCCAGTAGTTTTTCGTTTACCGCTTTATGCGTGTTTTTATCATGATAGAAGAAACGAGAAGATCTCACTTTTATTGACTTGTTCAATAAATCGTTCGAGATTCGTCTGTCATGCTTCCGGAATGTTCGCGAATGTCGGACTAAAAATATATATTTGACATATTCTTTGTATAATTTGCGATGTATTTTTTTGTAAATAAATATGGAATAAATAAACATTAAATCGATTATCGTAATTTTTTTTTTTTTATCGGTCGCAGTGTAAATATATGGAATTATTTGTGTGTGCGTATATTAATTATTTATTTTATTGATAATTTAGAATTTATTTGAATTAATGTGATCAATCATTTTTAATAGTATATAATTTTGGTGACATTGTATAAAACATTATGAATTGTATAGATTTTTTTATGTAATTCGTTTATGTATTTTTAGCTCATTGACCATACGTATTTAATTATCTAAACAAAAATTATATTTGCATAATAATTATGCATTAATATTAAACGCTAAGTAGGTTTTTGAATATGCGAAATTTTGCTATAAATCTATTTAGAGGCCTAAATTACGAGGCGATAATTGATTTGATTGGTATGTAAGTCACGGAGAAGCTTGAACTTGCTCGTTTTACAGTATAAAGTTTCACATTAAGACATCGTGCAATTTGTAATTTCGCAGCCGATAAGATTATTCGGAGATCTAAACACAATTAGTACACCGAAATGATGTTCGTACGTGTTTATAATGTAAACTAGTATCCACTCGAATTATCTGAAAACGCGCAACAGTCAAATCAACGTATCAGCCTTGGTCTTTAAAAAAAAAACTGCTCAGTACCATTCTGTATAGGATAATTAACCGCAATTGCCGATCTTGGATTGTGATAGTCTCTTGCCACGCAAAAGTAGAAAGTTTCTAAAAGTTTTTTTTTGTTTTTTAATTATTAAATAATAATTTTGACGCCCGCTTTACGCCCGATCTTTTGTGAATGTAGTCGAAATCGTCCAATGACAAATCTTCGTCCTAATAAAAGACTTTAGTACTTAGTACAGAGAGTGTCGTGATGAAACTGACAGCCGTAGCGTCTCCATCTGCGGTGCAAGCGATAAGCGAAGTACCTTGATGTACTTAAATCGTTCGTCATCTGAATGACGTCTCTGATTAATGTGGTGTGCTCTACTCTAAATAGAAGCGTTTAAAACAACGAATATGGTATATTTAAATTGATAATTGTGTTTCGTTTTATCGCTTGCACCACACACTAATATCGATTAGGTTGTGTAGTTATATTCGGAATCGTGTAAATGTTTTTAGTCGTTCTGTAAATTGTATTTAAACGAAATTGTCCTCGATTCATTATCTCCATCCATGTTCGAACAATAAATGAGAATTTCTAACTGTAATGTAGTGAATGTACGACCTTTTTGTTTTGTCTTAATGTACGGAAGGGTCCGAGTGAACGTGCCCTTCCGACGCTTCTGTGTTAAGGAGTGTTCGCATCTCTCTCTACAAAAGCGACTTTAGACTTTAGCTCACCTAACGTATATTCCCTCCTTTATTAGTCGGGTTAAGTACACAAAACGTATAGTTTAAAACGCCTCGTTGTTTCTAGCATAAGTGACACTTAATGGATATTTAGCCATTCACTTGCCTCCTTTCATTCAATGTATATTAACATTTAAGTTATTAGTAATAGAATAAACATGAGATATCATGTTGTTTCGGATTGTTCGCTCCAAGATTTTTGGTCAATGTCTTGGTGTTGTCCAGGCTACTTACTGACCAACCGCGTTCGTCTTAAAACCGCGTTCAACTTAAAATGTTTCTTTGATTGAAGTCATAAATAACAGTAGGAAAATCAAGTTTGAAGAAATCAATAAAAATTAAAATTTTTAGACTTTCATAAAACTAAAAACATTTAAAATATTCTGCGACTTTTATTCTGAGTGTTGACTGCCGTTACAAACGTCACACATTTCCTAAGTAACAATTTTAAAATAAATTTTTAAATAAATATATCGTCGTATGCTTTTATTAGACTGTTGTACTTAAAACATTCCATTTTAATAATTGTTTTAATTTATTTTAACAATTAATTAGTAAAAAGCAGTACGTTTTAGTGAACTTTCGATTAATTTAGAAGAAAATAATGTTATAATGACTTAATTTTGCATTTTATAAAGCTTTTTTTAAATAGCAAATTTATAGACCGGTGTTGTATTAAAACATTTTTGGCCCTAACTAGGAAAGCTCAATGTGTAGTCGAATTTTAAAATCAATTAAAAACGTATATTATAGATTGTGTCTTTGAAACTATCGGTGTGCTTATGTCCCGTAGAGATAGATAAGAAACGAAGAGAAACTTTGAATGCGATAAACTCAATCGAATGGACATATCCAATTATTCGTGGTTTTAAAGTACTTTGGTGATGTCTACAGCACAAGTAGAGTTTAGTACTATCGCATTCGATATTACAAAGGGCAGGTGATCAGGTCGGCGGAGTACGCACTAGGGCTCCTAGATTTAGGCTGAATAGTGACTTTAAAAGCAGCCTCCCGTAGGTCGATATTTAATTTAATAGAAATTAAGCTGACCATGTGCTGTGCTTTTGTTTTAAACAAATAGTTTTTAGGTAAATGAAATTATTTGTTTTTTTTTTTTTTAAATTAATATTAATTTTTAATGAAACGTTTTGATTTATTTAATTGTCGTATTTATTGCAGTCGATTCATTATACGGAGCTTGTGACGACGTTTATGTTTCAATAAAATTGCGTCGTGTTACTTGTGTAGTCAATAAGTTTGCCGGAATGTAAATTACAGTGGATCATAAATCGATTCCAATATATTTTGTTTGTGATAACGCATATGTAGGTAGCTACTTGGATACATAGATAGATAGATGGTTGCATTATATTCATTGTACACATTAATGCATAATAAAGAGATTTATTAAAATAATACATAGTTCACTTCCTTTAGTGGAAATATTTTTTGCCAAGTAGCAATATTTCAAGTCAACCATCGCTGTCATTATCAATAAATGTATTATAAAAGTATGTTTTAGTTTCATTTATAGGTTGTCCTTCCTTTACTTAGTTTTACTAGAATAGTATTGTAGTTTATTGGGATAGATTTTTATTTGATTAAAAGTAATGAAATTGAAGAAACCAGATAAACGACATTTAACAATCAAAAACGTTATTCTACGAGATGTTTTTGTGAGTGGATTGGACATCTGGTGGTAAATTTTGATCTTATTTATGGTTTGATAAGTAAACTTTCTTGTAAATCGGAAGTAATTTAACTAAAATCCGAATTATCCGTATTCTAATAAGACCTAACGATCTCACCTGACGTGGATCTATGTGCTTAGTGGGAGCTTTTTAACTACTCCGCTTCAGTTTCCTTTGTGTGCCGCTAGGGGCGCTGTTCCAACTCCATACTAATTTGAGTTAACTTTTCCGCGATCGAGAAGTTAAAAACTCGTACTAAGCACACTGAAATGCCTTTGCTATTAAAAACTGATGTAATTACAAACTTTCATGGCGGTGTAAATCCGAAAATACGTGAAGGAATCTACATTTGTCCAGATATGCTGATGCTGGTGCCAATAAATCAAATCTATAGTGATCTGATCAAACAAGACTTGCCGCTCGAAGCTTTTATTAAAATAAAAAATGATTTAACATTGATTTCATTACCTTACATACCTACATTAAATATTAATAGTCTTTGAGACCTTCTTGTCGGAAGAACTCGCTCTCCCGTAGCTTGTAATACAATTATACAGTTAAATATAGATAACGTAGACATTACATTTTAATATTTATTACATATTATATTCGTTTTTCGCGGATCGTAAAAATAATTAAAACCACATTAATCAATTAGGAAATCTCGCATTTTTTTTTAAATTGTCCGTAAATTATTTCCATCGTTTCGAATACTTTGCAGCTTTCGTTGTATTTTTAATTTTTATCCATTCCCGATCCTGCGAACAGAATGGAAAGCAGTCGACGTCGCCCTAAAAACGTCATTTCGGATCCTCTCGATCCGGTGGTAGATTCTGCGAAGCACGGCTCTTGCTAGGGTTCGTGTTAGCAACGTCATCAGGTTTGAGCCTCGTGAGCTCACCTACTAGTTAAGGCCACGCTGATATAGCCTCTCAAGGCTATCAGATTAGGTAGGAAAAAAAAAAAAAAATCCGCACTCGGGAATAAACTGTTGTAATTATTATTAATATAGCAGATGTACTTAGTCTGGCCCTAAATACTGTTACAATAAAAAATAAAAAAAAATCTATTGCAAATAACATTTATTACTTTTACAGTGTGTTAGTTTAATGCATAAATATAAAACAATTTAAAGTATAAAAAGCTTATTCGAAGTGGTCTCCATTGGCTGCAATACAGTCCTTTAAACGTTGAGATCAGTTATCAATAGAAGCACGCACTTTTTCCATGGGAAAATTTTTCATTGCCAATCGTACGGAATGTTTTAGGGACTCCAAATTATCATGGCGTTTAGATCAAGCCGTACTCTCGAAAACTGACCATAAATCATAATCCAGCGGATTAAGATCGGGACTAGACGACGGCCAGTCTTCAGCTCTGATGAAGTCCGAAACGTTCGATTCCAGTCAAGACTGCGTAGACCGAGCTTAATGACCTGGCGCCGAGTCTTGCTGGAAGGACCATTCTTGATTATTGAACATGGTGTTGTTAAGGGGCTTCACTACCTTCTCAAGAATGGTATCTTGATACACTTGTGCCGATTTTTTGATACCTTTTTCACAAAAGTATGGCTCAGTCACTCCTTCATAGCTAATACCCCACCAAATCATCACTGAAGTCGGTTGGTGCCCACGTTGCACTTTGTCGACTAATTGGGAAGCTTCCTTAGAGCTTTGAGCATAAATACGGTCATTTTGTTTGTTAAAATGTTGCTCAATTGAAAAAGTTTTCTCATCCGTAAACAAAACTTTTCTATGACCTCCCTTTGCGTACCGCTTCAGTAATTGTTTCGATTTTACCACCCTATTCTCTTTTAAATTATCAGTTAAGAAGTGACCAGTACGTCTCTTACAGGATGCAAGTCCTAAGTCATCTTTTAAAATAACATGGTTCTAGGTGCTATCTTCATCTCCCGAGATAAAATCTTTTGCTTTCGGACAGGATTTCTTCGAATTCTTTCCCTTACTGCTTTGACCACCTTTTTCGTACGAACACTACGTGGACGGCCAGATATTTTTCTGTCACAAACAGAGGAGGTCTCATTGCACCTATTAACAGACCGGTACACAAACATTTTACTAATACCAAGCGTATGGAGTTTTAAAAATTGCATTGAGCAATCATATAAAAATGACAGATTCCAAATTCAAATGTAATATTTTGTTTATTTTTAATTCTAACAGTATTTATGGCCAGAGTAAGTATACGGCGGTGTCGGGTCATTCCATTTACCATATATGTTTAATCCCCCACAGACATATTCGGTGGTAGCTCGTCTATGGCAATTAAATAAAATCATAATATGTATTAGTTAAAAGCATAAAATGGATCCGATACAAAGGTGTCTCACACTAACACTTCAAAACTTAGGTATACACTGTGTTATATTCTTAATTACGAAATTTAAATACTTATCGAAGGCTATTATTAATAATTATTGAAGATATTAGGTATATTAAAGTCGAATAAAGGAACCGAGAGCCGTTAGTTTTTATTTAGATTTATAACTCGCGTGATGTCGTAAGTACGAAATTTGCATGCCGCGATTTATACGGTAAGGTTTGAGCAAACGTAAATTTGTTTCATAAAATGATACGATCACGAACTTTTGTCTTTACGTAATCAAATGTTAAGGGTTTGAAAGTTAAAAGAATTAACACGTGTAAAATTTCAGTTGACGTTTTGTTAGTTAGGTTGTAGTGGAAAATTAAAAAATATTTTTTTTAATTGTATTTTAATGTAGGTTAATATGTTATTATTGTTTGCACATCGTAGGAAATGTAGGTCGTAAACGTAGATATAATTGTCAGTTTTTGGAGCACTTTCTAGTAAAGATTAAGCCTTACAAAGGTTAATTTGGTTTGGTCGGGTTCAGTTATGGATATACCAGTATAGGTTAGGGTAAATTAGTGATGTTTTAACCCACAGACACAGCCCACTGAGTGGTGGTAGATTCTGCGAAGCACTGTTCTTACTAGGGCCAGTGCAACAACACCTCCGGCTTGAGCCCCGAGAGCTCACCTACACTCCAGTGCAGAGGTTCCCAAACTTATTTTGTCTCCTGCCCACTTCGAAAATAGATTATTTTCTAGCGCCCCCATTTTTCCACCTACTTAAAAACCACTATAGCGAGAGCTCAGTCGGTGTCTAAGAGTCCATTTAGATGAAATTACAAATTGCCTCCCAATACTCTACATAACGCCCCAATTTTTTTTTGGGTCTCTTACCGCCTCCGTTTAGGCCTGCAGTGCCCACAAGGGGGCGTTATCCCCACTTTGGGAAAGGCTGCTCTAGGGTAATCCAGATATAGCCTCTCAAGGCTATCAGCATAGGTAAAAAAAAGGTGTTGAAGAAAATCCGCTAAAACTTACGTTTTGGGGCATTGTTCAACAGCCTGAAAGGTAACGACAGCTGACCTTATTCTTGGGCGACGTCGCGCGAGTGTCATCTCGCCGTCGGGCGGCGGGGCGGTGCTGCGGCCGCCTGGTACGCGCTTTGCTCACTTATGTTCCAGTACGGTCTGAAGAAAAAATGTTTACTGAAAAATGTTGCTTTACTCAAGTTAAAAGCTGTACAAGTTATTTAATATGCGATGTTATTATCAGAGTCAACAGTCAAGCTCCTTCTTCGTGTTAAAGTTTACTAATTCCATTCAAAAGGTTAGTCTCAACTTTGTGGGTTCATCATTAGTTTTTTATTTATTTAATGCTTAGATGTGTGGACGAGTTTACGGTCAATCTGATGTTAAGTGATAACCGGAACCCATAGAAATATACAACGTAAATGCCACCATTTACCTTGAGATATAAGTTCTAAGGTCTCCGTTTTAACAGTACAAAGGTTGCCCCACCCTTCAAACCGAAACGCATTACTGCTTCTCGGCAGAAATAGGCACGATGGTGGTACCTGCCGCGGACTCACAAGAGGTCAACTAGTAATTAGGTAAATTATAATTGTGCGGGTTTGATTTTTACCACACTATGTTATTCCTTTAACGTGGAAGTCAATCGTGAACGTTTATTAAGTACGTATTTAATTAGAAAGCTTGGTATCCGCCTGCGGGATTCGAACACCCGTACATACAACCGGCACATACCGGTACAATATACGAATGCAACGGACGTTTTATCCTTTAGGCAACGACGACCACAAAACCTTGAAATGCAAATTATTCTACTGTCAAGAATAACACGTAGGTACATACGCCCAGTTTTAAGCTACAAAAGAAGTATGTAAACATTGTATTGAAGTTCTTAAAGTATAGATACGTTCATACAAACATAGTTTGCAAAAATCAAATTAATATAAAACGTAATACGCCGATTTAATGCTCCGAATACCTTGAACATTCATGAGAACTAATGAGTCTATTTTATATAGCTAAACGTCTAAGTAGAAAAGTTTTTTCTGCCATCTGCCAAGAACGTCCATGGGCAGAACACCAGCTGGATGGTCAAATTTAATAAAGAAGGCGGTTGGTATTAGCCTCTACGATCCATGCCACCCATGTCTGAACACTGGAGGTAAATCACACGTGGCCGCGATCCTCAGCAGTAAGGTAATGATAATGAAGAATATTTCGACTTATTAATTTCTTTTATAATTGAGTAGTTAAGATGATTAACAAGGATTAAAACTTGTGAAAGTAAACGGTAAAGATTTTTTCTGCGAACCGTAGTGTCGTTATTATCTATTTTCGTATAGCGATGCCGATTGCTCGTTACAAAGGAGACATCGTTCCATAATGGCATGCCGTTTGGAGTCGCGTGACTTGCCAATAACCAGCCTTCGACTTGCCTGAACATCAAAAAGAGTTCAGTCGTCGAGAGCACCACAAGTCTCCTGAAAATGTCTTAAAGACAATATTCCAACATGGACCAAGCTGGTCCTTCGTCTTCTAATCAAGACCCACGTTACGATTTCATCGGTTCTTATGTGGTTAAGTCTTTGAAATTGAAGCCAGAGAAATGGATGCGTGTGCTTACTATAGAAGAGCACAGGTCCACTTTAAGAGACTTCGTGGACAAGCCATTTCCTCTTCTCCTGGTTGTAGTTTTAACTCACGCAGCACAGCTGGTACCCGTCATTTCGTTTCCATGCTACCTGAAAAACAAAGCCGTCTATTTCGTCAAAAAGAAGGCAGATGCCATTCCTAAAGAGAATTGCGCTGAAATGGTAGTTTTTGGTGAGTTACATAAAACACCGTCTTTCATTATTTATTTTTTAATTTATTTTACTGATGTGGTTTAAAACACGGTGGCATATCTTTTTATAATTCATTATTCTACAATAATTTCCAATTAGAGAAAAAATATTGAGTGAAGCACGAGTTAGTGTTGTGTCTCGATTTATCAGTGCCTTATAAGAAATAAGGGTGTTAGCTGTTTGTTCAATGAATGCCTTTTCTATTTCTTTATATAGCCAGACGGACTCCGATCCTACTGGTGATAGTTGGTTACTGGAGACGCGTAGACACGAACCTCAAAATATAACGTCAAATTTCCAATTGAATTTGTTCTAACACTAGAGTTCAAACGGATATCTGTGACGCGGTAGAAATAGACTGGGTGGTAGGTACCTAATTGAGTGGGTTCACAATATTTTTTACGATTATTTTTAAGCAGATTCAAAAATTGTTTAGGCTAGATTTTTATATCCTCTATCACGGAACTCGTTGGTGAAATTGGAGATTTATGATATTTTTAACCTATAGGCGACTTAGCTCCGAGGCTCATAGATGAACTGGCAGCATTAGTAGATGAAGTATTCGTACCTTTACTCTCTAATCCGCTGAATCACGAAGGATGGCCGCTAGTCGTGTCTCAAGATATCCTCAAGCAAATACACAATTTAAAAAGTACCGTGTATGAGGTGAGATTATATTCATAGATATTGGGACACAAGTCGAGGATTAGGTATGAAAATGTTTAAGCTATACATGTAAAATCACTTGCAATAATAAGTGTGAGTTTCTTTACGATCTAAATACATTAAATGTATAAAGGATAGTGTACTTACTTGTGCCCATGGACGCCAGTAAAGTCTACATCTAGTCTACAGTAAAATACTATATCTAAACCCCTTTTCAAGAACCATAGTGAAGGTGCAATCGTCGCAGGATTATATGCCGATCTTTCCTGATCAATAGCCGTGCAAGATATTTTGCTTTTAATAAAAAAATCTTGTTACCATGACACTTAAAATCTTATTCTGTTAGGTAAAAGGTAAAGTAAATGGTCAAACGGTCTTACCTATGCCCGTTGGAGTGGAATTGGTTCACGAAGCGGAAAAGGAAATTCTGAAAGGTAAAGAAGTAGATCTTTACTTGAAGAGTGCAATTGAAGGTGTAGTTATCAAGTGGGCACAACAAATCAATGACGTAATGATGGAAGATTCGGGGTCTGCCTTCGAGAATGGACAGAATCCGTTGCCTTCTGTAGGTCAGTGAATATCGTAAGAATGGGACTAAGTTTTCGGAGAAATCTTTTGGAAATGATTTTCTGTAATAAATATCTCTAAACAGATTTTTTTTTTGAATATATTTCTGCTAGTAAAATTTAAAACAATATAAAAAAATCGCTTCACCTAAACAGAAGGACGTTTGTTATTTAGTTGAAAATTTTAAAAATCGGCAGTGCTTACGAAGTGCTTCGGATGCTTACGAAGTAAGAAACCTTAACTACCAAATTTGTTGATGATTATGATGATTATTTGTATATTTATGAATTCGTGACATTGTTGAGGGTTTTTATTTTTTCTTTATTTTAACTAGCATCATTCACGGATCTCCCAGCGTAATCATTTTAAAATCATTAAAAAATATTATTAAAGAAGAAACTAGTGAGTTTTTTCCTTTTAACAAGACATGTTTTTCTTTTTACACAGAGCTTGCGTTCTGGAGATCACGATTAAACAATTTGAACTACATTTATGATCAGTTACGCACTGAGAGGGTGAGATGTATGGCGGTGATACTTGAGAAGACCACTTCAGCCTATTACCCTTGCTTCAGTAGATTGTTCAAGAATATCGTGTCAGGTTTGAATTATTTTAACTTTGTTACTCAATCGACGAGCACCCTTTTAAGCTCGTTGCAAAAAAGTACCACGAATTGCTAAATATTCATTCATAAGGTACAAATTAACACAATTTGTTATCTTTATATATAAAAATGAATTGCTGTTCGTTAGTCTCGCTAAAACTCGAGAACGGCTAGACCGATTTGGCTAATTTTGGTCTTGAATTATTTGTGGAAGTCCAGAGAAGGTTTAAAAGGTATACAAATATGAAAATGCTCGGGATTAAATAAAAATAACAAATTTGTTTTTCCTTTTATGTCTCTCCCGTTGGACGGATTCGTTTTGTTTGTTTTAAGTTTATTTTATACAGAAGTTTAGGTCTTTTATTTATCGATTGAGACACTACGAAGTCTGCCGGGTCAGCAAGTTTGTAATAAAATTTGTTGCCAACAGCTTTAGCGGAAGCTAGGGAAATTGATTTGTACCTCAGAACATTGGAAAAGCATTTCCAAGCACTGGAAGATACAGACTTTATGGAGAGTCAACCTTTGTTTCGTCCGTTGTTCCATGTTATCTGCATGGTGTGGAGAGATTCGAAATATTACTGCAGCTCCTCGAAGCTCATGGTCTTATTGAAGCAGATATGCAATCTACTGATTTATCAGGTAATCGAGATCAGCTATTATCATAGTATGTGACAAAGTCCAAGCGACCATCTGAAACAGTAATAATTATTAATAACTTATTGTGCAGAATTAGTGATGGTCATTGATTTAGTTAAATATTAGTCTGTTATAAAATTTGATATTTTCAGGCTAAGAAATGTCTAGACCCGACAACACTATTTCATAGCGATATAGACGAAGCTACGCAGCGCATCCAATTAACAATAAACATTTTAAAGAAATTCAAAGGAACTTTTGAATATTTTAAAGACAATATCCAAAAGTATTTCGTAGACCGTCGGGTGATCCCCTGGACCTTCCACCCTAATTTTGTGTTCGAAAGATTGAACAAGTTTCTCGAGAGGCTCAACACCATACAATGGTTTTTCAAAACTGTATTAGAGTTTCAAAAGTTAGAGAAAATTGAAATCGGTGGTATGAAAGGCCGAGTATTGGGTGGACAAATCAGGGAAATTTCAGCGGAATTCGAAGCTTATTTCCATGGTTTTGCGTCTAAATCTTATGACGTTCTCGATCCAGACGATGAGACATTTAATGAAGATTTTAAAGAGTTTCAAGAAAATATTATTGATTTAGATCTGAAACTATCAACTGTTTTGGTGGAGTCGTTTGATAATTGCTCTACGCTTGAGGCTATTTTCAAGGTAACGCTACTTATTGATGGAATTCGATGACTTAATACAAGAAATTTTATTTAATTCCGTTTTATTAATTTTATTTCAGTTAATTGACATAGTTGGGTCTGTATTAGAACGTCCACTCATAAGAAGTGAGTTTACGGCCAAATACGTTGAAATAATTGTTATGTTGGAGAAAGAAATATTGACATGTGAAGTGAGTACTCGTAAATTACATATGTGAATTTACATTAAAGAAAAAAATTGTTGCTTTCATCCTTATTTTCGAATAAAATACGATAGTTGAGTTGCAGTGTTTCACCAAAAAGTCATTGTGCATAATTTGGGTTTTTGCAGGATCTATTTGACGAGCAAACACATCGATTCGAGAAATATGGTGTGATGGAAATAGATGCGTTCTTCCCGCCCATAGCAGGAGGACTTCTCTTTATGAATACGCTAGCTACAAGGATAACGAAGCCTATAGCTAGCTTTCGCAATTTGCCGCACCCGTATGTCATCTGGGTGGGGCAAATTGCGAAAGCTGATTATCTGGCTTTAATTCTTCCATAATTTTAGACCAATAAAAATGTACTGTGAGAATTTATTACTGATTCCGTCTATTGGGATTTTTAAAAAAGTAGTTAAATACTTTCGCAATTTACACCACCCCGTATAGAAAAATAGATTTTTGTAATATCTCATATTTTTTATTTGTACACATTAAAAGATTTAGGAAAGTTGCCTCTTTTTTTGTTTAGGATCAAGGGTGCGGACGAAGCGAAGAAAATTTTCATAAGACACGAAGAACTTATCCAGAGGATAAACGATTTCAAAAAGAAATATTTTAATGATTGGGCTAAAAAAATACCGAAAGTGATCGAAGAGAAGACCAACAAAATGATTTTGGCGCGACAAGGATCGGATCTGATATTAAACTTTAACCCATCGGTAGGTTTACAACCAAAAAATTAAGCTAAATAGTTTAGTGTTCTAGTAGAATTATGCGGATGCCATCTTTTATGCCGGTTAAAGATAACCGCTATATCTAGGCAATAGAAACTTCATTGGTCGCTTAAAAATCAAATGGACCAATAGAACTCAATAGAGAAACTTTGCGCTTGTCATAAAATAAACAAAAAATCATTTACGTTTACAGCTCTTAGACATATTAAAAGAAGTCGATCATCTGCGAAGCAACCCGGACTTCTCTGATATGCTACCAAAAGAAAGCTTAGAGTTATTTGACAAAAGGGAAACGTATCGAAAATATCGCATTAACCTCGGCATAACAATAGACTGGTATAATCAGATACGAAAGAATAGTCAGAAAGTTGAATTTGATTTGGTCGAAGATGAAATTAAGGCGATTGATCAAAGGATCGAAATGGCTCAAAACGAGCTCAATTGGAACTCAAAAGGTAAGATATTTAACTGATATTCAATTATCGGATGTTCCTGATACCAAACAAAAATATCGGTTATAATTTTAATTTCAGATTTGTGGAACTATTTACAAGATCTGCATACGTTGGTAGGAAGCCTCTTTCAGAGAATGTCGAAGATACAAGATAATTTGAAAGAGATGAAGTCAATTATGACCGAGTGGTCGACGCAACCGCTGTTTGAACGGAAAGAAGGGAAAAAGGTTTGTTTGAAAATTATGTGCTACGTTCAAAATCTTTGTTTTTGTTCAGTGTTTTCTGGTGGATTTGCGGCTTATTAGAGGACATAGAACTGATTTCAATTTGTAAAAAAAAGAAATGACTACCGCTATGTTTTTTTTTTAAAATTAATGTTAAATCTTTGAATGAATTTTTTAATCATCTCCATACTAATTTATTTTATTTTTCAATTATTATTATTATTATTATTTACTCTTAGCCATTCTTAACTATAATACTAAATTGTGTATTTTCATGTGTATTTATATATTACTACTTTACATGTAATTATGTATGTATTTTATTATTTTATACACAGTTATATTAAATTGTGGTATGTTTATTTATGCATACAAAGTCATATGTAATCTATATAAGTACCTATATTTAACTTTATATTGTGTATTCTATAATACTGAGATGTTACTTTAAGGAAGATTTTTGTTTTTATTTTGTTCTTTTTTTGTTTTTTGTTGTTGTTTGTTATTCTTTTGTTAATGGACCTACCATGCATTATCTCTGCACCACCCTATGGTCGACTGGAAGAGAATGCCCGTGGAATTAAGTCCACCTGTGTATAACTTTTGTTTTGTGCATTTATAAAGTATAAATAATAAAATGGTAATGTTCTTAAGGATACGTTGTTGAATTTGGAAGATCGTTTCGACAAGAGAAAGAAACGATACAGCGACATACAGAATACGGCGCGGCGTATGAACGAGCTGCTAAATGAGAACATGGAGCTGTTCAACATGCGAAGTTGTCAGGAAAGCGAAATGTGGTTGAACTATGTCGCCTTTGTGGACGCTCTCATGGAAGAAGCATTGTTTAAATGTGTCGCTTGCAGGTTTGTAGTGCGTCTATTACGTTAATAATTAAGCCAACAAAATGGATAAAAAAAAAAAAATATTAGGTAGGGATGCCACTAATTGAAACAGTTTATTCGAAGTTAAATCGAAGACCAAAATTGCGTTTGAATGTGATTCCGGAAACACCCTTGTCGTCGTCATGATGCATCTCTGAAACGAACTTCATGGTGTTTCTTAAGCCTTATACTACGTTCTTCTTTATACGAGATATTCTTGTGCTGGTGTGTTAGGTCTCTGGGTCACTGTAGATGTTTATGACCAATTAGCACCAAATGGGCTATTGTTTACGCTTAAATAAAAGCCGTTCAGGAAGCCATTAAGTGATGAGCACTACAACAAGTATTTTAATCTATTATAACAAAATCAACCATTCCTAAATTCGAAAAGGGGATAAAATTTTGTAATTTACACTAACCATTTTATCTGTGCCAAGTTTGGATTTAGTATATCAGAGGACTTTTTGGCGGGAACGCGAAGAGTGAAGTTGTGTGATTTGTTTTATTTTGTCTATTTAGTGTTTCTTCAGGTTTAAATGTGTAATAATGGTGGTTTATTAACTGTTTAATATCTGTGAAAGTGCACAAATGTGGGAAAATGAAACAAAGCTGCTGGACGTAACTTCTCGGGCTCCTCCAAAAAGTCCACTGAAAAAATCTCAGTAAATGACCACCATTTTACTGCGATTATATTTCATCCCATATCATCTCATTTCATTAAATTTCATCCCAGTTGATTAATGTCTCAAATTAATCATCTTCATTTCATTTCACTCCATATTATCATTTTTCATAAAATTAAGAAAATAAAGTAAAATAAGACATGACTTAAAGGTCTTAGTTACCAGGTCATAAAATCTCTTAAAAAAAAAAGTATATCAGAATTGCTGTACTATGGCGGCAGTCACACTGTTGCGCTGGTCTCGTTTGCGTCGCATTAAGTTGATTGATTTTGAGGCAGGTTGTTGGCCCAGAAATATATTATTGTGAATTATGCAAATGAATATTGTTTTAATTTTAGTTTAAGTTAGTAATGTACTTAACATTATCCTCTTTTCGGCTTCGTCAAATGTTTCAAATAAACCCTGTATAACTTTCAGTTTGGGATATATCACGGAGCATATGAATCCTAATAATAAATTAGCTCCTCTGTTTGAAGCACAACTCGAACTATTAGATCCAGACATGGTTTTCGCGCCCAGCTTAGATCCAAATGATGAGAAAGGATTCATGGCCTTAATTAAAAGCATAATCGACGATATCATAAATATGTCAGCGTTGATTGAAAGAATAGATCCCAAGCGAAAGGAATCGTACGAGCAACAAATTCTGAACAATGACGATATTAATGATATGAAAGAGGAGATTTTGAATGGGATAGAAAAGGTAATCGCTGAAAATAAAATTTTAAACCAATTATTACAGGGTTTTCATTCGTTCATTCATTAATTCACTCACAATAACGACAAAAGGCTTGTTATCTTAGAATTGATCAACACATTATCATGATACATGCAGCAGGTAAAGTGGTGTCCAACAATAGGTTCTACATATTAGAAAATAAACAAATATTAATTCATAATTTACGGTGGTATAATTGTTACCTTCTCAGGTAATTGAAGACGCAAACGACTTTTGCAAAACCTTTGAGAATTATTCGTATCTTTGGTTAGAAGAACGAGATGCGATCATGGAAATATTTCTAACGTACGGTAGAATACTCTCTGTTGATGAAGTTGATAAGATTGGATCTGAAGACAAAGACGTAGTTGGACCTACTCCGTGTGTGCCCAAAATGGAAGCGTTCAGAGAACAAATTGATCATTACGAGAATTTGTTTATGGACATTGAAGAAATGGAGTCTTACAAAGTGTTTAATAGTTGGTTTCAGGTTGGTTTCAGAAACTGGCTCGCATTAATTTTGATTGCTAGGTGGCTTGGGTTCATAAATTAATCTATAAAAAAATTTGTTTTAGGTGGACATTAGACCTTTTCGTCAAGCTCTTCTGAATACGGTTAGGAAATGGGGTAACATGTATAAGGAGCATCTTGTTAATAATGTGATTTCCAGTCTAAGCGATCTCGGGAATTTTATCAGACAGGCTGATGAAGGTACGCACGTTCATTGAAAATATTCTCGGTAATTTTGTTGTAAAATAGTATGATTTTAATATTTCTTGCCTGGCACTAGTGATGAAAGATAATCGTTATAATCATCGACAACATCAAAATGTATTCATATGAGTGTTTATATTTTAAGTTTCAGAATAAGTAAAAAGAATAGGAAATCATTTTTTAATCTTCTATCTGCATCCTCTAGATTAGTAGGAATGCCACATTAAATTTCCATTTTGTGTCTTCCTCAAAAGGATTGCTGCAACCCGTGTCCGAAGGTGATTACGAAGCTCTTGTAAACGTGATGGGATATCTAATGAATGTCAAAGACCGTGCCGTTACAACTGATGATATGTTTCAACCGCTAACGGAAACTATCGAACTCCTCAAGTTCTATGACATGGACATACCTGAGGAAGTCAATGTACTATTACAGGTACTTTGAAAAATATCTCGTAAATCTATCTTTGGAGACGAACTCTGAGGATATACGAACCGTACTATCTGTGTGTATTATGTTTGTTGTACTATTTTCTTGGACATATCCAAAGGAATTACCAGAGCAATGGCAGGCAACGAAGAAGTTGGCTTTAACAGTGAAGCAACAAGTTGCTCCTCTACAAGCCGCTGAAGTATCTGGTATAAGAAAGAAGATAGCAACATTCGACTCGCACATCACTTACTATCGTGAAGTATTTAAACGATACGAGGTAAGAACAAAGTAAGCCATCTGTGTTTTAGTGGCGTCTCTGGAGTCTTCCAATCATGTCTGGACAGGCGTCTATAAGATCCTTGCTATTGAAGACTACTAGGCTATCTATGTGTAAGGCAATGAATTAAAATTATTTTTTGTTGGATTACGTATAGTTAAGATTTTCGTTTCCACTATTTACGATTATAAATTTTAAAAAAATGCTTGAAATATTTTTTTAGTTTTTCAAATATGAATGCGAAAATCCTTACGAAGTAATGGCAAGAGTGGATTACGAGATTTTGAATTTGGAAGAAGAAATGAGAAGCATCCAGGAATCTGGGTCTCTGTTCGAAGTGAACGTTCCCGAATTTAAGTTGTTGAAGCAATGCAGAAAGGAATTGAGGATGCTTAAGGTGATATAGATGTATATATTAATGAATGGGAGCTTTTTAACTAGAATTTTGAAGCTAATAGAAATTTGTCTAAACAGCAACTCTGGGATTATGTGTACATCGTGAGAACGAGTATCGAAGATTGGAAAACAACGCCCTGGAGGAAGATAGACGTTGAGAATATGGATATTGAATGCAAGAAATTTGCAAAGGAAATACGTTTGCTTGATAAAGAAATGAGAAGGTAAGTTTTGGACAGCGAATTTATTTTTGGAACGAAGTTCCTTATGGGACGATGCGGAGGGGTACCCTAACCAGGAAAAAACGTCCGTAACGTAAGATTTTTATTAGTAATGCACACAGTGTATGACTTGACTTTGTAATAACGTACAAATTAGTAATGCACACAGTGTACGACTTAACTTTGTAATAACGTACAAAAAATAACATTTTTTTTATCATTCATCGACCACAATCTCAGAGCGTTCGTTTGCACAATACACTAACTCTTATGCAAACAACCGTGAATGAAGTGTACCACAATAAGTTCGCACGTTACCAAATGACCGTGGGTTGTTACGAAACCTCCAATTTTATTTTCTTTATACCTCGAATAGAACTTAAAATTAATATTTTTATAATAAGGAACTTCGCTCCTATCCGGTGTCCCACGACACCACATGTCTTTTTTATTTTTACTTCATTCAATTGTTTTAATTACACATTAACGTCGTTCTTAGTTGGGACACATACGTGAATTTGGAAGCCACAGTAAAGAACATGTTGACATCTCTGAGGGCAGTAGGTGAACTACAAAATCCAGCGATCAGAGAAAGGCATTGGGATCAGTTGATGAGTACAACGAAGGTGAAATTAGAAGTGTTGCATAAAATTAGCTTTATAAATTGAAATGTAAATAAATAAACAAAATTTGTAAATATAATCCTTAAATTGCACTTTCGAATTTGAATGGATCCGGGAATGGGTTTGAATTTTTATTTAAATAATTTGCATGTTTTATTTGGTCTATTATATGTGCATTTTACATGCTTGAGTGTTTATACACTATGTATTTATTTACAATTATTATACAGCCTGAGAATTGTATTATACAATCGATGTTGTCTTGCTGTTAAATGAATGAAAACGAATGTTTTTTTGTTGTTGAATGTGTGTTATGCGAATGTAAATATGTTTGATCCACAGAGCTTAGCAGCATTGCCACGTGAGCTCACCGTAAGTATAATGTATTATGATAAAAGTGAAATGTATATAATATAAATAAAGTATTCAAGTAATTAAATAGAAGATCACGTTATTGGTATAAAATCAATTGTATTTATTTAAAAATATATTTGTATGGTGTTAGGTATTGGCTTATGCGCATGTGTGTTTCGATTGCAAATTCACGATTGATTTTCTGTTCTCTTTGCATAATGCTGAAAATTAAAATACCACATCCAATGATAGATATACAAAATTAATAGTTTTAACTCGTAGTCTGATATGTGTACAAAATGTGAAACGAAAATTTATACCTCTTAATATTTTATATCCTAATGAAAAATAATATTTAGGTCCGTATAATAATGGATATGAACACAACGTTAGCTGATCTACTAGCTCTGAATCTACACGAGTGCGAGGAGGAAGTAAAAAATATAGTAGATAAAGCAGTCAAAGAAATGTCTATGGAGAAAACACTGAAAGATCTAAATAGTACTTGGAAAGCGATGGAGTTTGAACAAGAAGTTCATACCAGGACAGGGTGTATACTGTTAAGGGCAAGCGAAGAATTGATTGAAACTTTAGAGGAGAATCAGGTAAATTGAAGAAAAATGAAATTAAATCTCTCTCATTTTTGTTCCGTTTGGGGTGGAAACTTTGGGCCCCTGGGGACTATCTGCTAAAAGCTTCTTTAAGGACCTTAAAAAGAAACTTTTTGAGGCCTCGGGAGACCAGAAGGACGGTACGTATTTTTCACAAAAAATTAGCATTGCTATCCAGCGTGGAAATGCTGCCAGCCTTCTGGGAATTCTGCCAACCGGCGGTGAGCTAACGCAGATTTTCTATTTATAAGTAGCTCTACCTAAATAATAATTATTTTTATACATTTATTAGATTCCGAAAAATAGTATGAAAATTGAAATGAAAATTTAATGAAAAGAAAAATGAAAATAATTTTATTACAAGTATCTTAAACGAACAAAAAGTTCACTTTTAAGAAATCCAAATGTGATATGAGTAGTAATAGATATATAGCAGTCGCTTTAAATTATTTGATTAATAGATATTATTAGGTGTTGACTAAATTTCTAGGTTCAACTACAAAATCTGATAACATCAAAATTTATCGCGCATTTTTTGGAAGAAGTATCGAGCTGGCAACAAAAGTTGTCCATAGCTGACCAAGTGATTTCGGTGTGGTTCGAAGTTCAAAGAACATGGACTCATTTGGAGAGTATTTTTATGAGTTCTGAGGACATAAGGAAACAGCTCCCTGATGATTCTGCGAGATTTGATAGAATTGATGCCGAATTTAAAGTAAGTTTTGTATTGGTCGAAGTAATTACAATAGTTTATTAACATCAAGTTTTAGTTAATGGCAACTTATAATTGTTTCGTTAATTTGTTCCGCAGATTTTGTCGCAAGAAATGTCAAAGACACCGAACGTAGTAAAAGGAACGAACAAAGAAGGACTTGTGGAAATTTTGGATTTGTTACAAAAGGATCTGGTAATTTGCGAAAAGGCTTTGGCCGAATATTTGGAGACTAAACGACTCGCGTTTCCAAGATTTTATTTCGTATCATCTGCGGATCTATTAGATATTCTGTCTAATGGTAACCAGGCAGATCTTGTTATAAGGCACTTAACTAAATTGTTCGATTCGATTGCTAAATTGAAGTTTAACGAAACTGATCAGCCCAATGAGAAAGTAGCCTTAGGCATGATAGCTAAAGATGGTGAATATGTACCGTTTCATGGTACGTGCGATTGTACCGGACCCGTAAGTACCAAGTAATAATTAATTTAATGAAGTTTTAAATGAAAAAAGAAACTATTAAATTGATACGTTTCAGGTTGAAATATGGCTTAACAGATTACAAGACATAATGAGATCAACAATCCGCCATTACTTCGGTGAAGCGATCGTGACCTACGAAGAGAAACCTCGCGAGCAGTGGCTGTTTGATTTCATGGCTCAGGTGTCTTTGTGCGGTTCACAAATCTGGTGGACCACAGAAGTTAACATGGCTTTCGCTAGATTAGAGGAAGGATATGATAATGCACTGAAAGATTATTACAAGAAACAGTTGTACCAATTGAGTACATTGATTTCGCTATTGATCGGAGAGCTGAGCAAACAGGACCGGCAGAAAATTATGACTATATGCACAATAGACGTGCATTCAAGAGACGTTGTAAGCAAATTGATACAAGGGAAAGTCGAAGCCGGATCAGCGTTTCAATGGCAATCCCAACTGAGACACAGGTTTCACGAAACACAACTAAATCGTCATCTGCACTTAATCATCCAAGGTTATCATAAGCACTTACATTTAGTTTGAACTTTTCATTAATGTAGTTCATTGGTCACTTTTTAAATATTTCGATTGTGTCATTGGTCGAGTAGTGAGCGAGCGGTTTTGACTGTGGTATGGGCTTTTGATTCGATTCCCGGGCGAAGTTTTTTTTGTGTTACTATGTTTAGAATTTTAATACGTACGTTGCTTTAATGGATTAACGCGTTAATGGCCCGCCTAGTGTTAAGTGATTATTGGGGCCTATAGATCTCATACGTTTAAGCTGCCTACCATATGGTCGAAGATTAAATTGTATAGTAAAATCGATGCCCTTCAACCCGGAAATAATGACAGTTTCGGAGCAGAAACAGACTGGATATTTATTTGGATGGGCTTACATGGATGATGTTTTTGTATTATTTGCATAATTTGTATTGAGAACTGATTAGTATTTGGAAATATACTTGTTACTATCTCGTATGTGTGTTAAAATAGGAGAAAATTCTGTTATAAGTCCTGAGATTAAAACAGATAAAATTTGAATTTAGCTTACAGCAAATCATTTGAGAATGAAAAGACTTCGATTTATTTAGGCTTTGTTTTTAGGTGGGACGAAACTGAAGTACACTGCTTCGCGAACATTTGCGACGCTCAATTTCAATACAGCTACGAGTACTTGGGCAACACTCCTCGATTGGTGATCACGCCTCTCACCGACCGCTGCTATATCACTCTGACGCAGGTGATTAAATCACATCATCACATGATCACATCGCAGCATTAAATGGTACTGTTGATGAATTTACTATTCTATAATGTTTTAGTCCTTGCATCTAATAATGGGAGGTGGTCCTGCTGGGCCTGCTGGCACGGGAAAAACAGAGACTACCAAAGATCTGGGAAGGGCTCTGGGAATCATGGTGTACGTCTTCAATTGTTCTGAACAAATGGACTATCAGGTAAGGACATGAAGCCAAAGATATTTTTGAATCTCTTAATTTCTTAAAGATATTTTAAATTGTGTTTTAATTTCCAGTCTTGTGGGAATATCTACAAAGGTCTGGCGCAATCTGGTGCTTGGGGTTGTTTTGATGAATTCAACAGAATTTCCGTAGAAGTATTATCCGTGGTGGCGGTTCAAGTTAAATCTGTACAAGACGCTATAAGGTATGCTTTGATACTTAATTTTACACCACAATCTCTAAAACATAAGTTTTATGCTATGTTCTATTTCCAGAGACAAAAAGGAAAAATTTAATTTCATGGGCGAAATTATTAGTTTGGTGCCAACTGTTGGGATATTTATAACGATGAACCCCGGCTATGCCGGTAGAACAGAGCTTCCGGAGAACCTCAAAGCGCTATTCAGACCATGCGCCATGGTCGTACCAGATTTCGAATTGATTTGTGAGATCATGTTAGTCGCCGAAGGCTTCCAAGAGGCAAAAATTTTGGCCAGAAAATTCATAACACTTTATACTTTGTGCAAAGAACTTCTTTCGAAACAAGATCACTATGATTGGGGCTTGAGAGCTATAAAGTCTGTGTTAGTAGTAGCCGGGTCACTCAAGGTATGGTTTCCTTTTTTTTTTTTATTGCCCTTGTAGGCAGACGAGCGTACGGCCCACCTGATGGTGAGTGGTTACCGTCGCTCATGGACTTCAGCAATGCCAGGGGCAGAGCCAAGCCGCTGTCTACCGCTTAATACTCTCCATAAGCCTCGTTTGAAGGACATGTCATAACGCTCGGGAAACACCGTGGAGGGGAGCTCATTCCATAGCCGGATGGTACGTGGCAAAAAAGATCTCTGGAAGCGCACTGTGGATGACCGCAGTGGCTCCAAGTAGTATGGATGAACTCTACTCCGGTGGCGGGCGGTGCGGTGGTAAAAACGATATGCCGGTATCATCTCGAACAATTCCTCAGAGCATTCCCCATGGAACATACGGTACAAAATACAGAGGGAACCGAAGTCCCTCCGTAGACCCAGAGTTTCCAAACTATCCGAGAGAATGGATCCGAGAGATTCCTACTAAATTAAAACTACATTATTATTTATATCAGTATAATATTATTTTTATATATACCTGGAAAATAACTCTTTACCGACAGAGTACCTTGATAACATTTTGTGCGTTGTTAGATACCATAATATTTGTAATTTGTTTTGGGTGGTGTTCAATAAAAAGTATTCTAATAAGTTTAGTGACTTATGATTTATTAATAGAATATGAATTTTAGCGAGGAGATCCGGGCAGACCAGAGGAAGAAGTGTTGATGAGGACACTTCGCGATTTCAATATACCGAAAATAATAACTGACGACATGCCCGTGTTCATGGGACTGATTGGAGATCTATTTCCCGCCCTTGAAGTGCCTCGTAAACGTGATTTAGAATTCGAAAGAACTGTCAAGCAAGCAGCCATGGATCTCACGTTACAGCCCGAAGATAATTTCATACTGAAGGTTGTACAGTTAGAAGAATTATTAGAGGTCCGCCATTCGGTATTCATAGTTGGAAATGCTGGTACTGGTAAAACACAAGTCTGGAAAACTTTGTTTAAAACTTATCAAAACTTGAAAAAGAAACCATTGTTTAATGACTTGAATCCGAAAGCAGTGACAAACGATGAGTTGTTCGGAATTATAAATCCGGCGACCAGAGAGTGGAAAGATGGCTTATTTTCAGTTATAATGAGAGATCAAGCTAACATTGTCGGCGAGAATCCGAAGTGGATTATTTTAGACGGAGATATAGATCCTATGTGGATTGAATCATTAAATACTGTTATGGATGACAATAAAATCCTCACTCTAGCTAGCAATGAAAGGATTGCTCTAACGCCTACCATGAGATTGATGTTTGAAATATCAAATCTTCGTACAGCTACCCCGGCAACAGTGTCGAGAGCCGGCATCCTGTATATTAATCCACAAGATTTAGGATGGAATCCGTAAGCATAAGTTTTTATTAAATGATTGATTTGATTAAATGATTTTAACAAATTACTTCTCATCACATGATGGTTGGATGATGGATTATTCTATTTTGAACTAAATACAATAGACATCTTAGACCTTCTAAACAGATTTGTAAATTATATTTATTTATTTATGTACATATACATATATCAGATTTGAATTGAGTTTGGCAGTAATTTATTGATTTTTGCGACAGATACGTAACGAGCTGGGTTGAAACTCGAAAGATTCCAGCCGAAAAATCGAATCTAGTAATCCTATTCGACAAGTACATACCTCCGTGCTTGGAGACGGTTCGGAATCGTTTCAAGAAGATAACGCCCATAGCGGACATGGCGCACGTGCAAATGCTTTGTCATTTGCTGAACTGCTTGCTGGTGCACGAGAACACGCCCGCGGAGTGCCCTAAGGAGTGGCACGATATATTTTTCGTTTTCGCTTGTGTTTGGGCATTCGGTTCCGCCATGTTCCAGGATACGAACATCGATTATAGAGTTGGTGAGAGCTTAGTTCGTACACTACTATATGTATAAGCCGCGCCAATAAAGAAACGAATCGAAAATGGCGTCTATGTACCTGCACTGACAGATGGTAGGGTCAACAAATAAAAAGAAAGATAGAAAGAAAAAGTTGTTTATTGTAAGAAAATATAAAAAAACAAATGAGAATGTACTTTACTTTATGCCCTGGCAGGGGGGGGGGGGGGGAGGTGTCTCATCTGGGATGCAACATTGCGTAGACACTTTTGCTGCCAGTCATCAAAGTCGCACAACTCGAAAGTGAAAAAACTCTAACTCAACGACAAAGTCAGAATCGATATTTTTCTTGCACGCAGTACGCGCCTTGTGCGACTAAAGACAGCAATAGTTTAGAGTGAGAGCGCATGATCGTCGCTGCCATTTTAGATTCGTTTCTTTATTGGCGCGGATTACTGAGACCTTAGGACTCATATCTCAAGATGGGTGGCGCATTTACCTTGTATATGGGCTATGGGCTCCAGTAACCACTTAAAACCAGGTGGGCTGTGAGCTCGTCCACCCATTTAAGCAATAAAAAAAAACACGATAACTTTTTAAGCTCTTTCTCATAAAAGGTCTATTCTTATGTAAATGTGTCTGGGTTTTACAATGTTGTCGAAATTAACGATAATCTTAATTATTTTATCATTTACTGTATACTATTATTTATTGTACTGATGGTAGGTCGTTTTGTGAGTCCGCACAGGTAGTTACCACCGCCCTGCCTATTCTTGCCGTGAAGTAGTAATGCGTTTCTGTTTGAAGGGTGGGGCAGCCGTTGTACTGTAAAAACTGAGTCTTAGAACTCATGTCTTAAGGTGGGTGGCGGTATTTACGTTGTAGATGTCTAAGGGCTCCGGTAACCACTTATCACTAGGTGGGCCGTGAGCTCGTCCACGCATCGAAGCAAAAAAAAAAACCACAATAAGCAAATATTTGATCGATACTGATTGAAATATAACACAATTATTTACAACGTGACATTGAGTATATTTTTTTTAGAATTCACAAAATGGTGGGTGAACGAATTCAAGACTGTAAAGTTCCCAGCCGGCGGTACCGTGTTCGATTTCTACATCGATTCAGAAACAAAACAGTTCACGCCCTGGGTGGAGAAGATACCCAAGTTCGAGTTGGATACAGATATGCCCTTACAAGTAATTTCATGCGGCACTTAAATTTATTCTTAATTCAAAATTTCTTTGAATTCGTTTTTTCGTTGTTCGTCGATATTTTAATATTTTAATAGCTACCATGTAATAAATAATAATAAATATTTACTAACAGTCATGCCACGTTAACTGGTCCCGTAATAAGTTCGTAAAGAACTTGTGTTACAGGTACCAGATAACGGAAATAAATGTAAGATTTTTATTATACACATACACATATTTAATATACATCCATGACCCTGGAAAAGACATTTATGTTTATCATACAAATATCTTCCCTTGGCGGGATTCGAACCCGCGACCCCCTTGTGTAGTGACCATGTCACTAACCACTACACCAGACGGCCGTTAAACCATGTATTTTTCTACAAAACATTTTACGTTTTTACGGATAATTTTAATGAAATAACGCCTCAGTCTTCCGTGACCACGAAAACCGTAAAATATTCGAAATGTTGGAAATAATATAACGACAGCAGAAATACGTGAAAAAAGTGGTTTTATTTATATCTCCGACTAGCCAAAGCGGAGGAAAATACTAAATTAACCCTATAACCAATTTGATTATCTTATACTATTTTGAATACATAGCTGTTGCTCCAAAGATGTGTATGTATAGATTTAAAATAATTTGAATCTAGAATTATTTCAGTTGTAACTGTAGCCTATTTCTGATTTCCATAGTACGGGAAAATTTAATTTGGGTCCAGATAACCGCGTGTGATTTGATGCCTATTATTTAGTTAAAGTTATTTGACCAAAAATAATGTTACCTGTTCATGGTCATGGTTTTTTTATTGGTATTGGTATTGATACCGGTCATGGTTTGTTTATTTCAGGCTGTGTTAGTTCCGACTGCAGAAACGATACGGATAAGATACTTTTTGGATCTGCTCATGAAGAACAAGCATCCGGTCATGTTGGTCGGTGGTGCCGGATGCGGAAAGACTGTGTTAGTCAACGAAAAGTTGCAAAGGTAACCGTACATTATATACACCAGTACTACTAAATATATGTATATGTCGGAAAAGCCACAATTATGAACACCCTCGTCAGACATCATAGGGGCGAATAGGGTGGTCGAATTAAGAGAAATATGAGTACACCGATCACGTTTGTAGTCTTAGAACAATTTAGAAATCTTCTCTTGGCGTTAGCAAAAGAAAACGAATGACAGTTCTTAGGATGGAAGCACCGCTCTTCAAGAGGTCTGGTTGGTAAGTGTGTTGGCGTCTACGCGCCTCCATCGGCTAGGCTCTGTCGTAGCACGAAGTTAGCCGAGTTCCGACGATACCGCAATCTTGCTGCCACTTCTCGGGAATCGTGCTGCGTTTCGTTTAGCTACCAAACTAATGACCGTCTCTGACATATATATTTTTCAGATATTTATAATAAGGTTATTGTCCATTTTTTAGCCTCTCAGAAAATTACGCAATCCAATCAGTGCCGTTCAATTTCTACACGAGCTCCGAAATGCTTCAGAAGGTTCTCGAGAAACCATTGGAGAAGAAGGCCGGTCGGAACTACGGCCCCCCGGGGAACAAGACCTTGATATACTTCATCGATGACATGAACATGCCCGAGGTGGACACGTACGGGACCGTGCAGCCGCACACCATCATACGCCAGCACCTAGACTACAACCACTGGTACGACAGGACGAAGCTGACGTTAAAGGACATCCACAACACGCAGTACGTGTCCTGCATGAACCCGACCTCTGGTAGCTTCACTATCAATCCGAGGTTGCAGCGACATTTCTGTGTGTTTGCCATCAGTTTCCCTAACAGCGACGCTCTCAATAATATATATCAATCGATTTTGATTCAGCACCTGACTAACCCGGAATTGAAGATCAGTCCGCTCATTGCTAAATTGTCAGGTGAGTGTTGGAATTGTCCTTCAGCTTTTGTCGACGGGAAATTGATTTTTTTATATGCTGTTTAGACGGGCGGACGAGCTCACGACTTACCTGGTGTTAAGTGATTACCGAAGCCTGTAAATCTTCACAATACACCTGTAGAAATACACAGGATGGTGGTACCTACCCGTGTGGACTAACAAGACTAGTAAATCCTCCTACTGCCACTAAATTAAGTCTTTGTTTTATTTGATAAAGATGAAGTGTTTATTTTTTATTTGAGATTTTTTTCCTCATTTTAGTCTATCTTAGGTATGTTTAAAGAAAATTATAATACTAACTACCGTTTAATCATGAGTAATAATGACATAGCTTAAAAATGATATTGGCGCCCAACGTGGGACTGCGTAATTAGCAATTAGTCTGATTCAGAACGTTTTGTAATAGCATTGTATTTAGTAATCTATTGTTTTTTTCAGCGAACGTAGTCAGAGCTACTGTAGCGTTACACAGTAAGGTGTCTCAAGTATTTCTACCGACAGCAATCAAATTTCATTACATATTCAATCTGAGGGATTTATCCAATGTTTTCCAGGTAGATTTTTTTCTTAGATGATCCCAGTTCACACACTGTTTTCTTTTAGAAGGTTTCCAGAGATCATAGACTGGTGAATTTATCCGTCCGCATTGAGATATAGCTTTGAAATCTCATTAGTATTAACGGATATCGGTCTTTAGATCGGAATGCATGATTGGTTCACATTAAGTAGAATGGTGAAATCAAGTCGTGCGACCTTATAATATGCCCCACCACAAGTGCTTGACTTACCAATTAGAAAAAGTGTAGAGCAAAATAGGTAGGAAAATTTGGTCAAAATACTATCTACGGATGATAGGCGTAGTGGGAGTATCCCGATGAAGCCGCAATATCATAATTCGTATTTATGAGAACCACCGGTCTCTGTCAAGCTACTGTGAATACAAATACAGATAATTTTAAACAAGTTGTATGGTTTGCATCTAAAAATTTAAATATGTGCTTTGTTAACAATACGATGGATAGATGAAAATTAAATGATCCTAAATATTATGGTTTTAGGGTCTTTTGTTTAGTACTAATGAGTGTTTGGTGAACCCGTCTGATTTACTTCGACTCTGGCTGCACGAAACACACAGGGTGTATGGCGATAAACTAACAGAAGAGAAGGACATTGATGCCTTCTTGAAAATGCAGGTTGATATCTGCAAGAAGAATTTTGAGGTATTCTTTGATGACTTCTTTAATTTAAGGGGCATGTCAATCAAACAGTCATTAGTAAATAGTTGCTTGTTCTGGTATACAAGAGTCATTATTATCATCAGCATACACTTTTCCACTGCAGGCCTTTTGCAACTTGTGCCATTAAGCCCATATTTTGCCTTAAACACTCTCTTACTCTATATTATTCCATTTAAAAGCTGTCTTAAGAGCTAAGCATGGATTACTCATTTTTCAAGAGTTTGAAATCTAAGATTAAGGGGACGTCTTCACACTGATGTAAAAGTGTCAGTTGCTTATCAAATGTACACAAAATCATTACGATATGAACTTATTGCTTTTTTTAAAATTAAATTTTGCGTTTCTTCTTAATCTCGATTTTCGTTAGTATCTTGGGTGGCGTTTCCAAAACGCCTATAAAATGATTGGCTTTTTTGTTTTTAAGATACTTAAGGTAATCTATTACATTCTGTTTTTCCAACCATACGTTTTAGGACATCGACGAAGGCGTTGTTTTCGAAAGACCGAATATTTATTGTCATTTTGCCGGTGGTATTGGAGAGCCTAAATATATGCCGATAGCTACTTGGGAGCAACTTAACAAGCTACTGACAGAGGCCATGGCTAGCTACAACGATCTCATTGCTGCTATGAATTTGGTGCTCTTTGAAGACGCCATGATGCATATTTGCAGGTAAGCTTTTACTATCATTATCTAAAATGATTATAGAATTCTTGTGAAGATGAAATCTCTTTAAAATATAACAGCCTTGAATGATAGAGTATATATGTAATAAGTTATACAGGTGACATAAATTGTATTTTTGAATATTGAAACATTAGAAGAAGAAACATTAAAAACATTTTTGAATATTGAAATACGTATATGAAACATAAGAACTGGTGAAGCAATAGTTTTAAATGTTGTTTCTCTTTATAGAGTAACTCAGTTTGTGCTATAGTTTTACTGGACTAAGCTTTCTTTTATGGTGAATAAAATAATAAGTTATATATATAGTAATATATATATAGTATACGAATAGAATAACGCTGATATCAAGATAAGTTTTGCAATATAAAAAGTGTCCACACATTGTAACATATCGTATAAAAACATATATTTTTTTATTACTTAAATAGGTGGACGAGCTCACAGCCCACCTGGTGTTAAGTGGTTTACCGGAGCCCATAGACATCTACAACGTAAATGCCGCCACCCAATTTGAGACATGAGTTGTAAGGTCTCACTTGTAACAGTACAACGGCTGCCCCGCTCTTCAAACCGAAACCCATTACTGCTTCACGGCAGAAATAGGCGGGATGGTGCTACCTACCCGTGCGGACTCACAAAACGTCCTACCACCAGTAAAAAATTTGAAAACGCGTCACAGAATGCAAAAAACAAATATCGATGAGCTAAAAACTGAGTACTACATGTTTTTGTAGAATAAGCCGTATCCTCGAAAGTCCTAGAGGAAGCGCGTTGTTGGTTGGAGTTGGAGGATCCGGTAAACAGTCCTTATCACGACTCGCAGCGTTTATATCCAGCCTGGAGGTTTCACAAATCCAACTGAAGAAAGGCTATGGCGTTAGTGACCTTAAGGTGAAATGAAGATCATAATTTACAATAGTAGCTATAAATTTCTCTGTAATTACCAGTCTAAATAGGTTAGGTATCAGTATTTTCGTGTTTAGTGACCTTATGGTGAAATTAATATCATAATTTACAATAGTACCTATAAATTTATCTGTAATTACCAAAGTCTAAATAGGTTTCGTATGATAGTGTTTTCTTGTTACTACCATAATATGGATAATATGTTTTTAATCATGAATTTTTGTTGAATTTACTCGACACATCGTTGTTTGGGCCAAATTTGCATTTGTCGTATAGACCGATTTAAGCAAAGTGATTTACACTAACGGCATAATTGTATTTCTTCCGAGATTGTTATGCACTTAGGTTTTTCTTTTGCGATATTATGAATACTTGTGTTCATAGGGCTCTCCGAACCAAATGGGATGAACTTTTATGGCAAAGATGAGCTTTTAGTGCTATGGCGTCCAACATGAGAATAGAATAATCATTATATTTGATTGCGTTTTTTGTTTACCTGCAGCACGAACTATCGGGGTTGTACATAAAGACGGGTCTCAAGAACGTTGGCATAATGTTCCTGATGACAGACGCTCAGGTCGCCAACGAGCAATTCTTGGTGCTGATAAACGATCTGTTGGCCTCTGGTGAGATCGCCGACTTATTCCCTGACGATGAAATCGAGAATATTATAGCTGGTGTCAGAAATGAGGTAAGTTTTTGTTTTTTTTATTGACCTTATAGACAGACGTGATAGAGAGTGCTCATTGACGTCATCAAATGACAGGGACAGAGCCAAGTCGCTGCCAACTAATTAGGATTTAAGACGACGATACCAACACATACAATCGAGTTGATAGTTTTTTTTTTCAAAGGTATACAAGGGTACAGGAAAAATCGTAATGTACCTACAATATAGTATAATTAAATTGTAAATATATGTTTGCCTATGAAACTTAAGGAAAATCAAATCATTTTTGGAGCAGAAGACATTTTGGAATAGATATGTGAGATTAGTGAATCGTCAATCAGCAAGTGGCAGCCAAATAATGGGAGTGAAAGTGGATTAGAGGAACGGAAAATCGGGTTTATTAAATTTTATGAATCTCTGTACTGAATAACACCAAATAATTTTGTATCATAACATTTTTAATTGATATTTCATAGCATCTACCATTATTTACTCTGCACTACCTTTGGTTAACTAGTTGAGAATGTCTTAGGCTGCTAATGTAAATGTTACATGAAGTGTACTATATAAATATTAATCGGAAATATATCACACATAGTTAACTGGTCTCTAACTAGGATTCCCTGTACTAAGGGCGCCAAATACTGTTATATATATGTACATATTTATATGCGTTTAAATACATATATGGATATTAAAAACCCAGACAAAGAGCAAACAAACCTGTTATACGGGAATCGAACCTCGGCCCAGCAGTTAAAGTTGCTAAATACTGCACCACCAAGTCAGATAAATGCAACCAGGTCACATGTACTTAAAAATGCATTTAAGGTAAAAGGAGCCGGCTTGCCTGATACCAGAGAAATCTGCTGGAAGTTCTTCATCGACAGAGTTAGGAAGCAGCTCAAAGTGGTGTTATGCTTTTCGCCAGTCGGTTCGACGTTGCGAGTGCGTTCTAGAAAATTCCCAGCCTTGATTAATTGTACCTCGATTAATTGGTTCCACGAGTGGCCTCAAGAGGCGTTGGTGTCAGTGGCTATGAGGTTCTTGGAGGAATTGCATTCTTTGCCGGTAAGACATTCCGTATTATACTGGCGAGTACGTTTTGAATTTGGCTAAAAACTTTCTTTCACAAGTCAGAGGGTTTGTGTACTATTTAGAGAAGTTGTGGGAGCTACCTTACTTCTAGCTATTATATCCTAAATGTATTGTATTCAAAATTCAGCTGATATTATGATATAGAATACAAAGTTAATATTCATAATAGTAATAATAATATTTCGGGGGTGAAAAGCTATTTACTTTAAGCAACATTTTTGCAACTTCATAGGAGAACCAATTAAAGTTTAAAAATTTGGAAATAACGTCAGAGAATGCCTATCGCATTAAGTCCGCCTTTATACTGTCTAGTATATAAAGTTATAAACAAATAAAAAATAAATAAATAAATTATATCATAACAAAAAAAACTTTTTCAGCTATTTGAATGGAGGAAACTTTATTGAAGTTCAATTAAAAACAATGAACAAGTGATGCTAATACTAAATAAAACGCATAGCACCTTTAATTACAAAGATAAATGTTGCGTATTGGAAATGTCGCTTGAGCCCAATAGATTTTCACCCCTCGATTTTTATAGAAAACAGGTTTATTATTGAACTTAAAAAAAATGCTTCCATTGTGTATTCTCATTTTGTAGATTACATTGAGAGATTCAATATCACGATTCATGGCGTACGTTCATACCTCAGTGAATACAGTATCTAAAGCGTATTTGGCAAATGAAAGAAGATATAATTACACGACTCCCAAAAGTTATCTTGAACAGATAAGTCTCTACGCTAAACTGGTTCATCAAAAAACCGATGAACTGCAAGCTAAAATTACTCGGTAAATGAATATTTATTTAGTTAATCTTTTTTATTAGCACCAATCTAGAAAGACGACCCTTCATGCAACATGGCTATGGAAATTTAACAGAATCGGTAATCTTTTAGATACATTCTAACCCCAGTCAACCGTCATTGGTCCTTTCAAATAATTTGAGTCAGTTCAAGTAGTTTATTGGAACTAAAATTTAATTATCCATCTCAATTTAAACAAAAAAAGTGGTAAACATTAAATTACTGATTAATTTTAAGGTTAGAAAACGGTCTAGAAAAACTTCGGAGCACAGCGAGTCAAGTAGACGAGCTGAAAGCTAAACTAGCAATACAAGAAATTGAATTGCAACAGAAAAACGAAGCGGCTGACAAACTCATAGAAATGGTTGGTGTGGAGACCGCGAAGGTACAAAGTGAAAAAGGGCTAGGTAAGGTTCGATTCAATTCGATTCGACTTAAATTTTTGGGACTCGTGTCTTTATTGTTATTCTTACGATAAACAAAGCTAAGTCTGTTACAAAAATTGTTAAAATTGTTAAAAAGTCACATGGATATAACGAAAAAAAAAACTATACACAATCCTAACACTAAAACATATATTATAGCTGACGAAGAAGAAGAAAAAGTAGCAGTAATAGCAGAGGAAGTATTAAAGAAGCAGAAAGATTGCGAAGAAGACTTGATTAAAGCAGAACCAGCGCTGGTGGCAGCTCAAGAAGCTTTGAACACTCTTAACAAAGCTAATCTGACCGAGCTGAAGTCGTTCGGTTCGCCTCCCGGCGCTGTGACCAATGTTACTGCAGCTGTTATGGTATTGTTGGCTCCCGGAGGGAAAATACCTAAGGACAGGAGCTGGAAAGCTGCCAAGGTACATGATAAACCATAAGAAAAATGTAAGGAGGCCAAAAAGATAGTGTGAAGTGATAATAATATTTTTCTTATTTCTCAAAAAGGAATTCACCTATTACAAGACTTGACAAGACACCAGCCTTGGTAGACTGGTAGATAATACCTTAGACATTAAGTCCGCCACTGTACTATTGGGCGTGGAGTTGAATAAATATATAAAAACTAGCTGACCCGGCAGACTTTGTAGTGCCTCAATCGACAAATAAAAGACCTAAACTTTTGTATAAAATAAACTTAAAACAAACAAAAGGAATCCGTCCGACGGGGGACACATCAAACGAAAAACAAAATTGTTTGTTTTTATATGATTCCGGGCAATTTCATATTTTTTCACCTTTTAAACCTTTTCTGGACTTCCACGAATAATTCAAGACGAAAATTAGTCAAATCGGTCCAGCCGTTCTCGAGTTTTAGCGAGACTAACAAACAGCAATTCATTTTTATATATAGATAGATAGATAGATAATAGCCATAGGGTTCACAAAAATGAATTATTGCCTTTTCAAAAAGCATTCCAAACATTTTAAAGTGATATTCAAAATTGAACTTTTGATTATTGATAGTCAACGGCCACTTTAGAATGAAAGAACTGAAGACGTCCGATTTTATAAAACAAAGGTCATTACAATTGAATCCACTGTAATATTCGGCTAATAAGTTGAGTTGTCATATAGATATAGGTCTTTAATTTTAATGGTTCTTTAGTATCTTTTCGCTTATAAGCGCTAGTTTTGGAACTATTGGATCTTTCTTGTGATTAATAGTTCGGTAGAGTTTTAAAAAAACCATAGTCATTAACCTAGTCTCTCTCTTCGTTCTTGAACTTATGAAACTTTCTCATCCACGCAACGACCCTAGTATCATCTGGCCGTATATAAATCATTTTTCACAAAAGCAATTAGTATTTTATTCTGCCAAATGCAATGTGATTCAAGGTTGTGATGGCGAAGGTGGACATGTTTCTGGAATCGTTGATACATTACGACAAAGAAAATATTCACCCTGACGTCATCAAAGCTATTCAGCCGTACCTGAAGGATTCGGAATTTGAACCAGGTAAATTAAAAATAATAGTTTAAAAAACTAACAAAAGACACTTTTATAGAAAATCCAACTAAAAAATAGAAAATAAATTTTAATCAATTTGAATTAAAAATAGTGTAAGAAAAAATGATTTTATTGTAAAAAAGCGTTGTCAATTTGATTGGGGCGGATGACCGTGCGTGATTTTGTTCCTAGTTATTATTAATTAGAAAAATTGGTTTGTGGCATTAAGACACCGGTACAGTCGCATCGCTAATATGAGTAGGAGCTCAACAGTTATATTAGTCTAGTTCTCATATCGTTTTCTCGATTCTCGTAAAGAATTTGTCAGATCGAAATCTGCTGCTGCCGCCGGTCTCTGCGCTTGGGTCATAAACATCATTAAGTTCTACGAGGTCTTCTGCGACGTGGAACCGAAGCGCAAAGCGTTGGCGGCGGCCAACGCGGAACTGGCGGCGGCCACGGAGAAATTGAAGGCCATCAAATCGAAAGTCGCGGTGTGTATTTTACTATTCATCATTATCATTATCCTGTGCGTCTCCCAGTTACCTGGGGTCGGGGCAACATGTTTTCCCCTTCCATACTCTTCTATCATATACTATTTCTTCGCCCACTCCTCTCTTACCCATATCGTCTTTCACGCAATCCATCCATTTCTTCTTAGGTCTACCTCTTCCTCTGTATCCTTCCACATTCATAGTTAACATTTTCTTACAAACCTCATTTTCATTTCGTCTCATCACATCACACACCATTCCAAACGCGCACTTCTCAGCTTCTCTGTCACAGGTGCCACTTTCAGACTTCCTCTAACATATTCATTCCGTATTCTATCCATTCTCGTTACTCGTGTGTATTTTGCTATTATAAATACAAGACCTCACATGTTTACGTAGTCCAAACTAATTTCGTCAATATAACCTAAAATTATTGCTGTGGTAAAACGTGGACACATCGATTGCATTTTCTTATCAGCTTTAAATAAAATGGTTGCTACGGTAGCGCCACCCTTATTTAGCAGATTTTAACGGACACTGTTCACACACAAAGACGGTTCTCCTTACCTCTACCCTCCATGCCGAAAATGAAGACAGACGATAGTACTAATGACACCTTTGGTGATAGGACGGAAAAGTCAAGTCTTATTTTAATTTTAATGACAACTTTTTTATATGAAAAATGATATTATGAAATTAAATGAAGTTGATCAATATGAATCATGGCATGAAATGAGATGATATGGGTTGAAATATAATCTCAGTAAAATGGTGGTCATTTACTGAGATTTTCTCAGTGAACTTTTTGGGTGATCCTTAGAAGTTACGTCCAGTGGCTTTGTTTCATTTTCCCACATTTGTGCACTTTCACAGATACTAAATAGTTAATAAATCACCGTTATTACAAATTTAAACCTGAAGAAACACTAAATAGACAAAATAAAACAAATCACATGACTTCACTCCTCGCGTTCCCGCCAAAAAGTGCCGCATCTGTCTGCCGTCGCGTCCGGTACTACTCTCCTTTCACGTAAAAAATAAAACTATGTGTTCCGCATTCATTCGCCTTCTTTCTTACTCTCTAATACGACATCTTCTTTCCCTCTCACTCAGCCATTCTCCATATCTGTCATTTATCCATACCGTTCCGTTCCGTTCCTACATATAGGTAATCTATGTATCTTTATTTCTCGAAGCCGCTGCCTAATGCTTTTTTTCGCCTATCAATTCTCTGGTAGCCTAAAGAGCTATGTTTGTTAAATAGCAGCAAAATTTATTGTAGTCTCTAGAAGAACAATTGGCGACGCTGACGTCAGAGTTCGAGAAGGCGACATCGGAAAAATTAAAGTGTCAACAAGAAGCGGATGCCACCAACCGAACCATCCAACTGGCGAACCGACTAGTCAATGGGCTCGCTAGTGAGAACGTCAGATGGGCGGAGGCTGTGTCAAGGCGAGATATTTAAAATTGTATACTTTTGATCTAGACGGTTTGATGAGTTTACATTCGAAATGCTAGTAAGCTGTTATTGCATGAATACCACAATCTTCTCTGGGATGCGACGTCGAATTCTCACTTACTTTTTTCACTGTTCCTGACTGCTGGTGACAGCTTCGCGGTGGAAATAATCAACCTGTATGGGTTTTCAGCGTTATCAGTTATTATAAAAGCAGTACCTACAAGAGAACTGGGTTCGAGTCTGTCATAGTCAAATCAGTTTATATGGTTATGGAGGGCTATTTAAACGAAGGACCCTTAAAGTTTATTACTTCTTGTAGATACATATATAAAATGTTAGGTCTTGGCCAGAGGTTCTTATAAAATTAAAATCATCCAATAATTTCTCTGGTCAGATTTCTATTAGAACAGAAGACACTGGTATGCTTGACGCTAGAAGTACATACGATCATGTAACTAAATCAATTATATTTCAGTCTCATGCAGCAGAGTACTACTTTACCTGGCGACGTGTTGCTGGTCTGTGCTTTCATATCATACGTCGGATGCTTCACGAAGCAATACCGCTTGGACTTGCTCCACAAAAACTGGCTTGTCTTTTTGAAAACTTTAGAGGCGAGTCATTCGGTCAATCTCAATTACGGTCTTTGGTTCTAGTCTGGTAATAACATTAAACTTACCTCATTGTAGCCTCCAGTACCAACGACAGAAGGACTGGATCCTCTGACCATGCTGACCGATGACACGACCATTGCGATGTGGCAAAACGAAGGACTGCCTTCAGATAGAATGAGCACTGAAAATGCCACAATATTGTCCAATTCAGATCGTTGGCCGCTAATGATTGATCCTCAGGTATTATTTACATTTTTAATGCTGTCTTATCGACAGCTCACGGTCGCTTTTGATCCACCACTCAAATAACGTCTAAAGAAAAATATGAAATAAAAAGTTCAGGAAACTCACTGTGGAGGATAGCTGAGATTTCAAGTGTAATGGCTCAATTATGCTTAGCTTACAAGCGCTGCAAAGGTAAAAAATGGTCGAAGATAATGGGATGGTTGAATACGAACTTCTTGATATTGTTGATTTCGTAGTTTTGAGCAGGCTGATTAATATAATGTTACCAAATTTGAACCATGGTGCTTGGTTTTTATTACACGGCCCATCTGGTATTAACTGTTATAAGACCTCATAACTACAATAATGTGGATAGGAACCACGATATTTTTAAACCGCTAAGTAGTCAGGGTCTCAATTGAGACAAAAAGAGTCCAAGGTGAACCTTAATCAATACCATCAGCCTGCTTTGTGGCCACAAGGGCAACTGCGATCCTACCATCCAAAGTAAAATAGTAAGATTATAATTTATCGTATACTTAGATGAAATAGTAGCAGTAGACATTGTTTGTATTGCTACCAAGGATCTCACCTAATACCAGTAATTATGTTACTAATCTTGTTTTTTAAATATAATCTCGTGTATAATTCTTGATAGAGTGAGAAAATGTAATGAACTTTTTTTGCGTAGTTGCAAGGCGTGAAGTGGATAAAACAAAAATATGGAGATATACTTCGTGTTATAAGACTCGGGCAGAAAGGTTATCTGGATACAATAGAGAAGGCTATTATTAAAGGAGAGACTGTTCTCTTAGAAAACATCGGCGAAACTGTTGACCCTGTACTAGATCCACTGCTCGGGCGAAACCTAATTAAGAAGGGAAGGTTGGTTAATAGTGTTTATATTGTATTACAGTGTATTACTGGTGGTAGGACCTCTTGTGAGTCCGCGCGGGTAGGCACCACCACCGTGTCTATTTCTGCTGTGAAGCAGTAATGCGTTTCCTTTTCAAGGGTGGGGCAGCCGTTGTAACTATACTGAGACCTTTGAATTTAAATCTGAAGGTAGGTGGCGGCATTTACGTTGTAGATGTCTATGGGCTCCGGTAACCACTTAACACCAGGTGGGCTATGAGCTCGCCCACCCATCTAAGTAATAAAATTTTTTTTTATCCAATTTGTGTTACAATGTGTGGACACTTGTGTGGGCCGTAAGTTCGTCCACCCACCTAAGCAATAAACAAAAATATAAAAAAAACACTCATAGTAATTAAACAGAAAGCTTGGTGCCATAATTCACACTCTGTATAAATGGAGGAATTCAATCATATATACAATTCTGAAAAACGTAAAACAGAAATTGTTTATGGGATCCAGTTACGCTAGATAGCCATGGGTAAAAAGTTTATTCAGTAAAACCATTATATACTTAGGGTTATACTAAAAACTCTTCTTTGACTATTCCAAGTCTATAATTATATTAAAATGGGGCACAAAATTTACTCTTCGCGCATTAAGATATAAAAGTTATAAATTTACTTTTCAGAGCTATAAAGATCGGAGACAAGGAAATTGAATACAGTCCAAACTTTAGATTGATTTTACACACGAAATTAGCTAACCCACATTACAAGCCCGAGATGCAAGCTCAAACAACATTGGTCAATTTCACTGTAACGAGAGATGGGCTTGAGGATCAACTTCTGGCCGAAGTGGTGAAAGCTGAAAGACCAGATCTAGAAGAACTCAAAGCGGAGTTAACAAAACAACAGAATCAGTTCAAGATACAGCTGAAGGAGTTGGAAGATGATTTGCTTTCGCGTCTCTCATCAGCCGGAGAGAATATATTAGGCGATACAGCTTTGGTTGAGAATTTAGAAACAACGAAAAAGACTGCTGCTGATATCGAGAAAAAGGTATTTAAAGATAATTTTGAATTGATTATTGAGCCCAAAATTCAAAAAGATTCAAAGTCAAAGTAAATATTTCAGCTATATGTGTATCGATGACAGGTTGTCGACTAAGCTTAAAAACAGTAGCCATAGCTTATGAAATGATTTTACCTTGTTGCCAATCGAGCTATATGTTCAAGTTGTGGTCGAATATAATTGATTTATTAACAAAAACAACTAAACGCTTCGCATCCAGATTACATAAATTGCGATTCTTATTGGTTCATATTTAGGTCGGATCTAAAGACAAATTAAACGGTTTACTAGGTTCACCTCGAGCGATAATTTGTGAGATCGCTAGTAAAGTGTGTTATGAGCATACACTGGTTGATTTCATTCACATTCAGTGTATTTTTTGTTGTAAAGCAACTATGCCTTTTGGCTTAGAAGGCAAGATATCCGTTATTAGAGATTGTAAGGGGAGTCGTTTGGTGGGTAGGGCCCTAAAAACGTTCCCCGTAGAGACAATCCCCACTGAGTTTCTCGCTGGATCTTCTCAGTGGGTCGCGTTTCCAATCCGGTGGTAAATACTGAGAAACACTGCTCTTACTAGGGCTAATGTTAGCAAATTCTCTCAGGTTGAGCCCGTGAGCTCACATAACCGTCTGGGCGTAGCTGGAATAGCCTCTTAGGCTACCACCAAATAGGTAGGGAATCAAAAAAATATCCACGGTCTACTTTCAACATCTGCAGATGGTCAAGACCAATCCCTTGCACGAAAATTTTGAGGTGACTGTTATTCTGATGAAGTTGATAATTCAAGGTCATTCATGAAGTCCAGTAGGGGCATCTGTGTATCTCTGTAGGTTCTACTAGGTCGTGAGTTTGTCTGTCCTTATAAGTTAGGAAGAAATGTAATATAAGGATTTTAAACTGACAGGTGGCAGAAGCAAAAGTGACGTCACACCAAATAGATCAGGCTCGTGAATTTTATCGACCTGCCTCCGCTAGAGCGTCTCTTTTGTACTTTATATTAAACGACTTGAACACCATCAACCCGATATATCAATTTTCGCTTAAGGTAAGTTTTTGGAAATCGCTTTTAATTGTAAAATTGAATTAAAGACTCGTAGTATAATTTTATGATTTATCTAGAGTCAGTGATGTGGATGGTACGAGCATATAATAAAAAAAAAACTAAAGACATTTTAAGCCGTATCTGTGCGTACTTTAGTTTCGTTAATTTTTTTTCATTTTTCGTTCAATCATTTTGGTTCAATTGTATTTGATAGTTGCTACCTATCCATTCTAGTAAGAGTACATATGGACTAATGTATTTTGTAGGCATTTAGCGTGGTATTCCAAAAAGCAATATCTCGGGCTGAACCGGCCGAAGAGGTCAGCCAAAGGATAAAGAATTTAATTGACTGTATCTCGTATTCCGTTTTTCAATACACGTCGAGGGGCTTGTTTGAGTGTGACAAACTTATATTTGCATCTCAAATGACTTTTCAGGTACCGATTATTAGTGTAGTTTTTTTTTATAAATTTAGATTTTATGCTTGAAATTTCTTAGTAATAATATTTATAGTGATTGTCAAATTATACGCAATAAAAATATTGATTAGAAAAAAGAACAACATTTTTTTGTGTCACAGTTGTCAAAACACAAAACTCCTGAAGAGATTCGGGGTTTTTATAACAAATAATTTTAATTAAAAATCTTACTCACTTTTGATATTTAGACTTAATATTAACACAACAAAATATTTATTAAAAATATTATTTTCAAGGTACTCCTCATGAGCGAAGAAATATCACCAGCAGAACTGGACTTTTTCCTACGTTTTCCAATTAAACCTCATGTCACTAGTCCTGTAGATTTTCTATCTAATCAAAGCTGGGGAGGAATATGTTCTCTGGCTGGTAAAGACGAATTTAGAAACCTGGATCGTGATATTGAAACGTCTCCTAAACGATGGAAGAAGATTGTTGAAATAGAATGTCCTGAAAGAGAAAAATTTCCACAGGTAAATTTTTATGGGCACAACCGTAAAGTTTCCCCTGGGCGAGGACATTCAAATACATAATTAAAAATACCCAAGAAGTGTGTTTTCTATTAAGTTGAGAGAGTTGGTAAATATGAAAAACTCTTAGAAAGGTCTAGTTATTTAGTGAGATTTATAGATTACTGAACTGATAGAGATATACGTATGAAACTCTTTTATTAAAAGCCAAATTAGAGTACCGACTCGTTGGTGAGGATCGGCCTCTGACATCTAGCAAAAGTTTAAGAATATTTGAAAATTTTGCAAAAAAGGAAAAATAGAAGACCTCAAATTTTTTTATCTCTATCCGCATTTCGATCCACTTGCATAATCTTAAAAACAAATACAATACTTCATTTTTAGGCGTAACAGTGATTTTGATAATTGAATCATTCGGATGAATGAAAATGTACACGTTTTGATGTTTTTTTTATTTATTTATTGCTGAGCTGGGTGGACGAGTTCACAGTCCACCTGGTGATAAGTGGTTACTGGAGCCCATAGACATCTACAACGTAAATGCGCCAACTACCTTGAGATATAAGTTCTCAGGTATAGTTACAAGGGCTGCCCCACCCTTCAAACCGAAACGCATTAATGCTTCACGGCAGAAATAGGCAGGGTGGTGGTACCTACCCGTGCGGACTCACAAGAGGTCCTACCACCAGGAATTACGGAAATTATAATTTTGCGGCTTTGATTTTGATGATTTTTTTGTTAATTCAGGAATGGAAGAATAAAACAGCACTCCAGAGACTGTGCATGTTACGGGCACTACGACCCGACCGTATGACTTATGCTGTCGCGTAAGTATTTACATATGGTAACGTCTCTGTCTGGTCCTACTTGCGCGATTGTGGTGAATGCATCAGTATCATACATTAAATATCGGATATTTTAGGGCGTATATCGAAGAGAAAATGGGTTCGAAGTACGTTGAAAACAGGACGGTGGAGTTTAGCAAGTCCTTCGAAGAGACCAGTCCCACTACGCCGATATTCTTTATACTGTCCCCGGGTGTGAATCCCTTGAAGGACGTGGAGGCGCTCGGTAAGGTCATGGGGTTCACGGCTGACGCAGGAAACTTCCACAACGTGTCTTTGGGCCAAGGTCAGGAGATCGTCGCCGAACAGGCAATTGATGAGGCACTGCAAAAGGGCCATTGGGTTGTCTTACAGGTAAAGCTTTTGGCAGAATTAGTTCTGTTTATCTCTAACGAGATCTTGATACCATCTACATATTTTTAATAAATAATAGTTTAGTTGGAAATAGATGCCGCAACTTCTACGTACCAAGTCCAAGATCCCGTGGTAAGCTCAAGAAACGTTGGTTGAATGTGGTAAAGGCGAACATGTAAGAGAATAACCTCACCCAGAAGGATGCCGGAGACCAAGCAAAGTAGAAAAGCGGACCTTGGCACTAGACCGGGCATGCGCTAGGAAGAAGACGAAGAAGAACAGTCATCTCACAAAATATTTAATGTTAAGTGGTAAATGTAAGACCGGAGCCTATAGGCACCACACAACGTGAATGTCACCTCCAATACATAAATTTATTGCTGATGCCTACTTTTAAAACCTAAAAGAGGTTCTCGTATCTATTTTTTCTTAAGTAGTAAAATGCTTCCTTAATAATAAGAAAAAAGTTAATAAAACCTTTAATGTAGTACTTACCACGATATACCATAGGATCTGTCTATTCTAGAACATTCATCTAGTAAAGAACTGGCTCCCGAGTCTAGAAAAAAAGATGGAGACATTCTCGACGGGTTCGAATGACGACTACAGGCTGTTCATGTCGGCCGAGCCGGCTGCCACAGCGGCCGCGCATATCATACCGCAAGGGATCCTGGAGTCCAGTATCAAGATAACAAACGAACCGCCCACGGGCATGCAGGTATACCGCCGTCAGGAATGTACATCATCAGTTTACTTGCAAACGTTGTTCCTATAAATATAATTACTAGCTTTTGCTCGCGACTCCGTCCGCGTGGAATCCATAACGCTAAATTTTACCCCCAATTCTTTTACGTACAAAGTGAAAATATTTTTGAATTATAGAATGTTAAAGAGCTATTTAAACCCCTATTTTGAAACATTCTTTATTGGTGCTCCACTTGTATTGGTCTTACCGTGATGTTATTAACCTATAGCCTTTCTCAATAAATGACTTATCTAACACTGAAATAATTTTTCAAATCGGACCAGTAGTTCCTGAGATTAGCGCGTTCAAACAAATAAACTTTTCAGATTTATAATATTAGTAGAGATTTCAGTTCTCAAGTTAGTAATTGAAAATTTGAAGATGATGTAACAGGTAACATATAAATTGGAATGCGAATGAAATATTTTCAATTAAATTTACGATGTAAAAGTAGTTAAAAAGGAGCTATTTTTGGGGTATTTTTTTGTTTTTTGGAGAGGGCTATAAGGAGGGAAATAAATCGTCAATCGTAAAAGTGTACTTACTGATCGAGTCATTGAAGATTTTCTCTATTTTTCGTTGTTTAAATAGGGGAAGGTGTCAGGCCACATCCGATTAAGAAATGACAACGTACATGCTATCACCGATCTTGAGACATAAATTTAAAGTCTCAATTGTACATCATTCTTCAGCCCTACTCTCAGTTACCTGGGGTCGGCGCAACATGTTTTCTCCTTCCATACTCCTCTATCATATACCATTTCTTTGCTCACTCCCATTTTACACATATCGAATTTCACGCAATCCATCCATTTCTTCTTAGGTCTACCTCTTCCTCTATATGCTTCCACATTCATAGTTAACACTCTCTTACCAACCATATTTTCATTTCGTTTCATCACATGTCCATACCATCCCAAATGCGCACTTCTCAACTTCTCTGTCACAGGTGCCACTTTGAGACTTTCTCTAACATCTTCTCAATTCAATCGTCTCAATTGTACATTGATTATAAATACATAGAACATTAATTGAGAGTCTGGAGCTACTAAAAATTGGGAAGGTTTTTTTAGGCGAATCTTCACAAAGCTCTGGATAATTTTAATCAAGAAACCCTCGAGATGTGCGGCAAGGAAGCCGAATTCAAAGCGATTTTATTCTCGTTGTGCTACTTCCACGCTGTGGTTGCTGAGAGGCGCAAGTTCGGTCCTCAAGGATGGAATAAAATTTATCCATTTAACGTTGGTCAGTTCTCATTAATCTCACTAATCTAGTTCGTTGAACATATTAGAATAAGGTGGGGAATCGTTTTTTAATACCGTAGTTTGGGGGTAATCGGGACGTTTCCTAATTTCAACACAAATTTTCGGCAGTTTCTACCTATAAAATTGAGATTTAAATGGTTCCGGGGAGGTTTAAATTTTCATATATTAGTATATCTATATCATTTATCGCAAAATATGTACAAAAACTTAAAAAAGCTATAATAGCTTGACCCAATTCACCTTGGCTTTGGGGTGAATCAGTGAATCGAACTTGATAGACGTCGGCAGTTAATAGGGTTATATTTTAGATTTCTAGAATTGCTTTAAAGTATTGATCTTGTTTCAAGTTTGGCGGTAAACTATTAGAACGTTAACCCAAATAAAATTAATTCATACTATTTTATTTCACAATAAAATTGTCTTTACTACAATGCGCTTTCCGTGTACAGGTGATCTCACTATTAGCGTATTCGTTCTGTACAACTATTTGGAAGCAAACTCAAGGGTTCCCTGGGAAGATTTGAGATATCTATTCGGAGAGATAATGTATGGAGGTCATATAACTGATGACTGGGACAGAAGGCTCTGTAACGCATACCTGGAAGAATTAATGCAGCCGGATTTGGTATGTTTTTCATCTGCGATGTTTGGTAATGATTAGTTAAAGGTCGGTACCCAGAGATTAATGAACTCTCTGAATATTCTTTAAGAGAAGTCACTACTTTGGTATGATACGACACTAGTATCATGTTTCATAACATTACCTTCTTCAAACGAGGCTTGTGGAGAGTATTAAGCGGTAGGCAGCGGCTTGGCTCTGCCCCTGGCATTGTTGAAGTCCATGCGCGACGGTAATCACTCACCATCAGGTGGGCCATATGGTCGTCTGCCTACAAGTGCAAAATAAAACATTTTGGGTTAATTTCAGAAGTTTGCTTTTCGTTCTTAGGTTGATGGAGAGCTGCAGCTCGCCCCAGGTTTCCCTGCTCCACCAAACACAGATTACAGCGGCTACCATCAGTACATAGAAGACGCCATGCCGGCTGAATCTCCGTACCTTTACGGGCTACATCCAAATGCTGAAATAGGTTTTCTGACGACTACCTCAGAAAATTTGTTTAGAACGATATTCGAGATGCAACCAAGAGATGCTCAAGCTTCTGGTGCCACTACTGTTACCAGAGAGGACAAGGTTGGTTTATGGTGTTTTAACAATGGTTAGACATCTAATTGTTGCCAGTGTATTTTGCGTTTGCTTGAGCCCGTAATAATGAAAATACAATACAATTTTAATTCATATTCGATTCACCACGTTTATTGACTTATTGGTTTGGTAATTAGTAAACATAGTTATTGCGTCCCAGGGTCCACATTCAATTCACATTTGGTGTTAATATCGTAGTTTCCGGTGTTTGGCTTTGGGATTACTCGATCTTGTTCTTGGAAACAGCAGAAATTTCTAGCACAGAGCCGTTAAATTATGCGATAGATGCTATGCTTCAAATACAGGTAAAGCAGATGCTAGACGAGATAATGGAGAAGTTGCCCGAAGAGTTCAATATGGTGGAGATAATGGGAAAAGTAGAAGAACGAACACCGTACGTGATAGTAGCGTTTCAGGAGTGCGAGAGGATGAACCACTTGACGGGCGAAATGAAGAGGTCTTTGAGAGAGTTGGATTTGGGGTTGAAGGTAAATCTTACAAAAGTTCATTCACTAAAGAGCCAATCTCCCTTCTCTCTCTTCGATCGGTTCCTCACTGCTGAGGATCGTGACTCCGTCCGATTCCGTCAACCAGCTGTCTCCATCAATCCCGTTTTGTAGCTTGGTGGAGTGCGTCGTACCCCCAGTTCCTCCACTATTTGTTCCGACCATCGTTTGGGACCTCTTCCCCTAGGCATTTTTCCCAAAGAGTCAAAAGTCTGGTAAAATGTTTTTAAATCGATTATTTGTATATTTTAAATGATATTTTAATATTAAAACTTACTAAGCCTTTTATGGTAACAGGGTGAGCTGACCATAACATCCGACATGGAGGACTTGGAGAACGCATTGTTTTTAGACCAGGTATGATTGGCTTAGACTGATTGTCTGATAGATGTAACTTGATTTGCTTTATTTGGTATTGAAATTGAACAGGTTCCAGCTATATGGGCTAATAGAGCGTATCCTTCGTTGCTGGGGCTGGCCGCTTGGTTTGTGGACTTGTTGTTACGGCTTCGCGAACTTGAAACTTGGGCAACTGATTTTGTGGTAAGCAATATGTTCGTCGTTAATTTAAAAGTAACACTTCCATTTCAAATCTTTTCTTTCTTCTTCAATATGAGTCCACCCAATGCTCAGTGTAAGTTATGAGACTCACACTCAGCATCAGTCAGTCTCATGACTTGTAGGTCATATGCATTTTTTTATAGCTTAGATGGGTGGACGAGCTCACAGACCACCTGGTATTAAGTGGTTACTGGAGCCCATAGACATCTACAACGTAATCTAATACGCTACCCACCTTGAGATATAAGTTTTAAGGTCTCAGTATAGTTACAACTGCTGCCCTACCTTTCAAAACGAAACGAAACGCATTACTGCTTTACGGCAGAAATAGGCAGTGGTACCTACCCGTGCGACTCACAAGAGGTCCTACCACTAGTAATGCATACTTTTCGGTCTCTTGGCTTTCGCATCTTACCGGCTATTTTGACCGAGGTAGTCGGACCGCTTAATTGGTTGTCTGCCCACCTTACGACGTCCAGGATGACATTTCTGCTGCAGCACTTTTGTGGCACACCAAATATCAGTGCGACAATACCTTAGTACTCATACTCTCTGTCAGTATCTCAAATACCTTTAAATTTTTGAATTTATTTGGTACCTGATAGCCGATATACATCGATCATACGTCTCAAGATAATACGATTAGTGTTGTGATGTCTGTGATGGCTTCTGTAAGCTTCTAACATTTTTTGTAATGGCGTTTAGCTTAGAAGTCTTTTTACTGGTGGCAGGACCTTTTGTGAGTCCGCACGGGTAGGTACCACCACCCCGCCTATTTCTGCCGTGAAGCAGTAATGTTTGAAGGCAGGTTTGAAGGGTGGGGCAGCCGTTGTAACTATACTGAGACCTTAGATATCTCAAGGTGGGTGGCGCATTTACTTTGTAGATGTCTATGGGTTCCAGTAACCACTGAACACCAGGTGGGCTGTGAGCTCGTCCACCCATCTAAGCAATAAAAAAAAGTCCGCATTGTTGTATATAGCTACCGACATCAGTGTGGTTGGCTGGATTCTTCAATCCTCAAAGTCTGTTGACGGCCATCATGCAGAGCACGGCGCGTCGCTACGAACTGCCCCTGGACAAAATGTGTCTGCAATGTGACGTTACTAAGAAAATGAAGGAGGACTTCACGTATGTCTTGTTCGGACGTTAATATATATGAATTAGATATATAAACGAAATATATATAGTAAAATGAAATCGGATAATACTAACAAAACAATCTGAACAGTAGTTTTCATGGTTTTTAATTAAAAAGATCGTTCGATTGCAATTTCTGTGAAACACCAATGATTTTATTTAAAAAAACAGGAAATAAAATTCAAGTAATTACAACATTTTTTTACGTTAACCTGAACAGAAAGCTCAACGCATCGTGTTATACGTATGCTGTAACATTGTTCGTTCTGTGATCAGCTTGTCGTTTCGTTTGGCCACAAATGACGTCACACGTCATGAAGTTACGTCCGGATGCGTTTTGTAAAAATCTGCCTCTATACCTTTTTAAAGCCTTAACCTAATGTTTGACTTATAAAACATTAGCTATTGCGTTAATGGAAAAATAAATATATTGAAGTTCAATGCTATTAGATTTCACTTCTTTAAAAATGTGAAGAATCGTTTGTAAATATTTGCAGTGATAGTAATTATTATGTTAATGTTTTCAGTCATCTCGAGATAATTAGTTTTAATATCTCAGTAAAATTTGAGCAATAGTAAAATTATTTAAATTACACCAAATTTTTTAAAGTTTTTATATGTAATCTACAATAAATGGTTAACATTGAATCAAAATTGTGCGCTCAAAATAAATTTTTAACTAAACGTATTTTCCATTTTATGTATGTGCAAGTTTTTTAGCAAAGTGTACGGCTGAATTCTTCGCAAGAGTTGCTTGATCAAAGGAATATGCATGGACGCGATGGATATAATAAACAATATTGCCTGTATCACTATTGAATGGTTTTGCTGAGAATGCTTCAATACATTTCTTCAATTGGTCTTTGTATATAACAGCGTCTTTTAATTCTTATTTCAACTGGGCCTTCGCAGAAACTATATTGTGTATTAGTTGGGCTTTGGATTAATTGTAAAGCTACTTTTGAGCTTATGAGCTGAACGTAAAGTTTTGTATATCGACTGTTTTCAACATCAGTGCTTTTAGCATCAGGTTTGCTTGCTGTTACGTACTACGTAATTGAAAGACATATCGTTTGCGGCCATATATTTGTTCCTTTTTTTCACTACCCTTAAATTGCAAGCGCAATCCGCGTTACAGTCAATATGTCTTTCGGCAGAACTTAAGACATGTGTGCTAAGTCTAAAATTAATACTCATTAGACACGTTTAATATCTATAAGAAATATGGCGGGCGTTTTAAGTATCAAGCGTAAGTACGTACGTATCGAGTGCTTTGTTTTTAGTATCTATGCCTTTGCTGGAATATTCTGACGGCGTTAGCTTAAAAATTCTCCCTTCAATATTACACCAAAACAAAATAACCTCACAGAAATTTGTACAGCATGGGAGTGTTAGTACACCGCCTAATATGTGCACCGCATGCGAGTGTAAGCATAGCCTTCTCCTCCTTCTACAGGATAGCTGATTCCAGGTCTGCGCCCCGTGACGGTGCATATGTCCATGGACTCCTAATGGAAGGAGCGAGGTGGGATGTCCAGGCTGGTATCATAATGGATTCGAGGCTCAAGGAGCTCTTCCCAGCGATGCCGGTTATTAATGTCAGAGTGAGTTACAGAGCATTGTTTTTTATTGTTTAGATGGGTGGACGAGCTCACGACCCACCTGATGTTAAGTAGTTCAAACCGAAACGGACACGGCAGAAATAGGCAGGGTGGTGGTACCTACCCGTGCGGGCTCACAAGATGTCCTAGCGCCAGTAATTATGCAAATTGTAGTTTTGCGGGTTCCATTTTTATTGCACGATGTTATTCCTTCACCGTGGAAGTCAATCGTGAACATTTGTCAAGTACGTATTTCATTAGAAAAATTGATACCCGCCTGCAGGATTCGGACACCGTTGCGTCGCTAGATACGAATCTATCGGACGTCTTATCCTTTCAGCCACGACGGCTTCGTTCAAAATTATTTTCAACTAATTCGTGATTATAATTTAATTCTTCTTCATAGCTTGAACCCAATCTACGGCCGTCTGGTGTAGTGGTAAGTGACATGGTCACTACACAAGGGGGTCGCGGGTTCGAATCCCGCCAAGGGAAGATATTTATATGATAAACATAAATGTCTTTTCCAAGGTTATGGATGTATATTAAATATATGTATGTGTATAATAAAAATCTTACATTTATTTCCGTTATCTGGTACCTGTAACACAAGTTCTTTACGAACTTATCACGGGACCAGTTAACGTGGCGTGATTGTTTAAAAAAAAAAAATAAAAAAAACTTTGCCTAAGTAACTTTTTCAATTTCGCAATTTTACAACTGGCCGTTTGGCCAACGACGATAAAGCATTTCGATACGCGTATCAAAATAGCAAATATTAGGTAATGTAAGCTATAAAAATATCTGAACATGAATGAACTTATATGTATTTATTTTATGTATTTCATTATATATGTACGTGTATGTATATGTATATGTTTACGTTATTTATGTGTGTATGTATATATGTATATATTATGTCCTAGTGTTTTATTTTTATTTTTTTATTATTGTTCTTGTTTAGATTGTAAATTGATTAGATTGTATTCTTCTACCCACTCATTTAAAGCTTTCCTTCGATAAGAACGGTGAGCTGGTAGAAAATTCAATTGTTGAGTTAAGCTCCCCATTTTTTATATCTTACGCAATTACTGTAATATTAACTGTGTGTACAATAAAGAATAAAGAACATCCTAAAAAACGATGCTAAATAAATTTTAGAAAAATTCATCTTTGAAAGACTCGTGCTGTCATTTTAGCACACGTTAAAAAAATTAAGGCATTTCACTGTTTTTGAACATTAATGTTCTCGCCGGATCTTCTTAGCGGGTTGCGATTCCAATCCGGTAGTAGATTCATTCGCGAAGCAGCTGCTCTTGAGTGATTGGATCTCCTTCGGAGTCGCCCTTCCCACCCTTCCATCTCCATCCCACCTCTTCTGGCTACTGAGCCTTTGCTCGCTCAACTATCCTAGTGAAATGGAAAGGCCTACGGGCCATAGTAATCCATCAATCATAAAAAAATATAATTTGCGTAATTACTGGTGGTAGGACCTCTTGTGAGTCCACGTGGGTAGGTACCACCACTCTGCCTATTTCTGCCGTGAAGCAGTAATGCGTTTCGGTTTGAAGGATGGGGCAGTCGTTGTAACTATATTCAGATCTTAGAACTTATATCTCAAGGTGGGTGGCGCATTTACGTTGTAGATGTCTATGGGCTCCACTAACCACTTAACACTAGGTGGGCTCTGAGCTCGTCCACCCATGTAAGCAAAAAACATTAATGTAAGATTTACTGATCATCGAGAAGTGACGTCATTACTGAATATTAACGTCACCACAGGCCATAACCCAGGACAAGCAGGACCTCCGGAACATGTACGAGTGTCCGGTGTACAAGACGAGGACCCGCGGCCCCACGTACGTGTGGACCTTCAACTTGAAGACGAAGGACAAGCCCGCCAAGTGGACCCTAGCTGGCGTCGCCCTGTTATTGCAGATCTAGTGTATCAACAAAAGACCCTGCTTCGCAAACATATTCATGAATAATAGAGCTGTTATTTATTATTATTGAAGTGAAACTTCTAATGCGACTTTCGACAAGGTTGCGTTAAGCGTTTAACGCTAGCATGGAATAGAAAGAGACAGAGCGAGAGTGAATGCGTGGCACTCGAACGCATGCGCGTACAATACCTGTTACAGGCCAGCACGAGCGTTAGCAATGAGTAGCATCCAATATTTTAATAAATCCAATATTTTAATGTATAATTTTTTCAAAATATATATATTTATTTTTCTATCTATAATTTAAAATATATATAATATAAATGTTGAAGATGTCGCATCTCTTATACACAGCATTCCCTATTAGAAGAGCAATCTGATTTAAGGATGAAAATGATGAAGAAAATACTACATATCGAAAAAGAAGTTTCACTTCATTCATGTGCACCTAGTTGCACGCTCACCGTTTTTTTCCGTTATTCAGCTTCGATAGGATTCGGATAAATCATTCCGAGTAAATAATTAGAGTAAATAATCGTAAAAATTAGTAATGTTTCATAGAAATTGAATTTCTGATAATACATAATATCTAGCTGTTTTAGCGTTGACTTCGATCTCTAAAAATGTTAAGAAGGCGAAAAGAGATGCAAAAAAATTGTCCAGATGCTTTTTTAGGCGAGTAGACGACCCCATCTGGTATTAATTGGTAACGGCCACCCACCTTGCTCGGCACTTGACCAGATAAACTAAATATTTAATTTCAGAAGCTGAGTTTGTTGCTTCAAGACATAGTCTGTTTGGTGTTGGTTAGCTGTAATTATATTATTAAAGGAAACTATTGTATCTTTATCTTTAAAATGTGCTTGAATAAATATTATTTAAAAATTTTTTGAAATTTTTATTTGATTTATTGAAATAAAGAAAAAAACTCGATCCTTGATTAATCCGTTGACAAAATAATGTGCTCTGAGCTATTGTTTCCTCATTTAATATACTGATTTAAGCATTAGTCACGAATTCTTAACCAGCCGCTTAAATATTATAAAATATGCATTATTAAAAATCCATAAAAAGAGCGTCTGAATAGTTTCAAAACTTCGTTTACCCATTTTCGTGGTATAGGCAATAATTTATATTTGAATTGTTAAAACACAATAGCATTATAATTCAAAGGTCAAGCGAAGGCATTAGCGAAATATATATTTGCTTATATGCTTAGACATAATGAACGATGACACACGGGTTTTATGTTCCACTGTCGCCGTCAGCGGTTTTAGAGGTGACGCGACCTTTGGGATCCCATCTGGAGGTAGAAATCGACACTCTCCATAGGTTGTTATGAAACCAACAAAAGAATAGCATACTTTCTTCATGACGGTTGGAAAGTATGCATAATTTGTCTATCGAAATAAGAAAGAAAATGACAAGAATAAACAATTGCCTGATCTTTTTGCCTTAATACAGGGCTTCCCAAACTTATTTTGTCCCCATTTTTTCACCTACTTAAAAAACACTATAGCGAGAGCTCAGTCGGTGTCTAAGAGTCCTCCTAGATGAAATTACAAATTGCCTCCCAAGCCTCTACCCAACGACCCCTTTTTTTCTGGGTCTCTTACCGCCCTCCTTTAGGCCTGTTAGCTCCCACAAAGGGGCGTTATCGTCCACTTTGAGAAAGGCTGCCTTAATGGGTGGATGAGGTCCTGACCAAACTATTTGAAGGGGTCTTCGGAGTACATAAGCGTCTCAAGGTGAATGGCATCATCCACCTTGAGACATGAGGTCGAAGTCTCAATTGTCTAACGGCTGTCCGGCTTTTCAAATCGGAACGCATTAGTGCATTACGCGACAGAAATAGGAAGGACGGTGGATCCTATTCTTTGTACTTTCTTGTACCTAATCTTGTTTTTTGTACATCTTATATCTTTAAACGAGCAATTCTTGTATATAAATATATATATATATAATCTGAATCTCGGAAACGGCTCCAACGATTTTCATAAAATTTAGTATACAGGGAATTTCAGGGGCGATAAATCGATCTAGCTACGATTTACTTTCAGAAAATGTTGTTTAATTCGTGTTTTCAATAACTAACTTTATCGATAATTTTGATTTTTTCTTTAAATAACCAGTTCATATGTTGTTATTATTCTGTCGGTAAGATCGAAAAATATTATACATATATGTACCATCATTTTATAAATATGTAATTCATATTTAAATATAATTTCTAAAAAACACAACTTATCAAAAAAAAAAGTCGTCGTGGCCTAAAGGATAAGACGTCCGGTGCATTCGTTGTTGCGATGCACCGGTGTTCGAATCCCGCAGGCGGGTACCAATTTTTCTAATGAAATACGTACTTAACAAATGTTCACGATTGACTTCCACGATGAAGGAATAACATCGTGTAATAAAAGTTCAAAAAAAAACCCGCAAAATTATAATTTGCGTAATCACTGGTGGTAGGACCTCTTGTGAGTCCGCACGGGCAAGTACCACCGCCCTGCCTATTTCTGCCGTGAAGCAGTAATGCGTTTCGGTTTGAAGGGTGGGGTAGCCGCTGTAACTATACTGAGACCTTAGAACTTATATCTCAAGATGGGTGGCGCATTTACGTTGTAGATGTCTATGGGCTCCAGTAACCACTTAACACCAGGTGGGCTGTGAGCTCGTCCAACCATCTAAGCAATAAAATATATATATATATATCTAGTAATAATTGTAAGCTATTTCGGGAGGATTGCATGAAAGTGGTCTAAAGCTTTCACAACGATAAGAAATTTAAGTTATTTTTTTTTGACAGAGACAAAATAATATAGAAATTAGAATGAAGAGCGATTCGGTCTGTCTGTGTATTCTGTTGTGCTATAATTTATCACGAAATTGTGTAAAAATATATACGTGTATTGAACGTTTTAAAGTAACAGTATGCTAAATTATTTTTTTGGGATGAAGTCATAACAGGCTTAGAATAAATAGGCTACAAGCTATGGTAAGCAAAAAAAAATATCAAGTTTTTCACATTAGAATTAATGTCATAAGGCTTAAAAAAACTTAGATGTTAAGATATGTTTAATATTAATCGTGTTATACAACCAATGATCGCATCCGTGTATAAAAGTTGTGATTCTTAAAATAGTTTGTCTGTTTAGCGTGTGACTCACTAATTATTTATCGAGGTGTGGTCTTATTGTGGATTAATCAATATAATAATTGTTCGCTTAAGTTGATCGACCTTATTGGTTATTATCATGATGGGATGTTTGGTTCTAAATTGAAGAATCGTTTGTGATGAAATGTCAAAAACTTTCGTTTTTTTTGATAACGCCATCTTGTTGTGTCTTTAAAGCGGTTAGTTGCCCTCAATTAAGAAAAATAGTATCATTATTCGCCGATAGATGTCGGGAAGAGTTGATTATTGAAAACACGAATAAAACAACATTTTCTGAAAATAAATCGTAGCTAGATCGATTTATCGCCCCCGAAATCCCCTGTATACTAAATTTTATGAAAATCGTTGGAGCCGTTTCCGAGATTTAGATTATATATATATTAATATACAAGAATTGCTCGTTTAAAGGTATAAGATTTAACAGATAAATCTATTTAAACGAAAACAGTTCACAATTAATTTTCAAGCGATACCAGTTTCTTGGTCTTTAGCGTTCGTGTCTATTAGCATATTGTTGCTTGTTTAGTTAGACGAGCACGCTGGTAAGCAATAAGTTCTAATTATCATAAAAAGTTCACAACACTAAGTTTAATTAATGACTTTTGCTGGGATGTTCAACTTTATAGCAATTAGATCTAGCACGATATCTAAGAGAGGTGTTAAAAATACCTTATAATTTTTTTACCTGATATTGCTTCATTAAAAGTACTTTTACTAGGTTTTTCGTGGTCAAAATTCTAAAGTATTCGAAACTTATATAATATAATGACAATTTAAAGCCGCAAAAGTAATTTTAAATATCATAGCGACTCTCTAGAGAAATTATATTGAAAATGATATTGCTTTTTAGTTTAATAATTTTTTCTCATACCTATACTTCGAGGGAACGCGGGAGACGACTTTATTACGTTCTCACGAAATTTATATTTATTAATTAATTTACTATACCAACAATTGTTTTTGTTCAGCGTAAAGAATAAATGTATTGTTTTCATGTAGGCTCTTGTCTTGTGTTATGTACCGCTAACTCAGGAGAAAAAACAACTGGAACTGAATACCAATGAATTTTTACATCGATACTCACTCCAAGCTAATATATGTTATTAATAGTTTGAATTCGTATTTCGGCTAATATAGCTGATGAGACAGACGGTAGCCCTCTCCTAATTTGCAACGAGTGAACCCACACAAACAGACACGCATATGTATGATTGTCAGGAAATGCGTGTCAAGGTCGGAAGTGAAAACGTATTTCAGTTCATCACCAATACATCCATACAGAGAAACGGTGCAAAAATAACAGGTTTTACTTCTCTAGTTTTACGTGTGACCTGTCTGCATTGTACGAATGTTTGTACGGTTATATCAAGAATGTTTTCGTTGTAATTATATGCAAAACTCAGTGTCGTTTGCTTTTTGCTATGATCGATTGAAACGACAAAAAAATCTCGATTTCAGAATTAGAGTAACAAATAAGGCAGATTGTGTGAAGAAGCAGCAATAGAAGTTTGTGATTCGACAGCAAAATTGACGTTACGGAGCATCAGGTACCTGTCAAATACCGGTCAAATAGCTCCGGTCACCGTCCTCGTCGAATCAGTCGCTTGCGACGAAGGGCTCGACAAGCGAATGAACCCATAGACACAGCCCACTGAGTTTCTCGCCGCCCAGCTCACCTATATGTTAGGGCGAAGCTGAAATAGCCTCTCAAGGCTATCAGCACAGGTAGGAATTTTTTTTGTCAAATATCCTATGTTCCATGAAAGCTACCTGCTACGCTAAAATAGTGAAAAACATGTCTGTTTTCTGTTAAGAGTTTAGTTTATGTAACTCTTTGTTTACCAAGAAAAAAAAATTCAAAAAAAATTTTTTTCCATTATTCTATTTCGATATGAAAGAACAGTCTATAGAGGATCTATTAGACAAGGAAAATAACTGAATGGATTCCAAGAAGAGGAATAAAAGGAATCTTTTTCAATTTCATTCCTTTCTAAAGTAATTCTCATTTTTAAACACCCAGCCACCACGTTTTTTTTTTAAACTTATGCAAAGTGTCTCTTCATTAATCAAGTTCTGTAATAGGTAATTTGAGCGGGAGTAGGGGCTTTTTATATTCACCTAGTGTTGTACATTGCGTGCTCTCCGAAAAAAAAAATTAGATTGAATTCCAGAGAGAAAAAACCATTGTATTAATTAAATTCTTCTTTCAAATATTAATTTCTACATCCGTCCATTTTCCTTAAACAATTTAATACTAATTATTACGTATCGTAGGCTTTTGCAAATAAAAAAATCGACCATGACAATAAATAAATTACTGAAGAATGGACTGCTAATTGTTTTATTATTAAATTATTAACCTGTGTTATGTAGTCAATAAATATTTTTTTAAACGATGTTATTATTAAAAAAAAAGGGAAAAAATCTTGGTTGTTTTTGTCGACACCGGCGCGATGTCTAGGTCGTGACATTATGAAGGTCGGATCATTCTAGATTTTTTTATACGATTCGATCCTTAATTCTTTTGTTACGTCTTATCTTCAGGTATAAAACCGTTTTGTATTGGGTGGCAACGGATCCTTTTGCGTTGATTTGTAGTTAAGTGTGATGCGCCTGTGTCATGGTTACTGTAGCATTTATATGCTACAGTAACTTATGCTTATGCACCGTAATTTAAATGCCGCTACACATCATGAGACATGAGACGAAATCGAAATGCGTGCCTGCTTCGCTACGGAGCTGAGCAGGGTGGTGTCCAATATTTGCGAATTCACAAGATATATACTCTAATGCCATCGTTTTAGCATCTACGGAATCATAAAATAAGTATCATCATGGGAGTCGTTGCGCCGTTACGGGGCACAGAACGGCCCTCGGGGCAAGCTAATCTGCCCAGGCATGAGATTTAAGTACTTGAGACACGTCTAGAAGTCATACTTTCCACTAGATACCTCGATTTAAAATCGATCGGTAATATTAAAAATAACTTAATATGACTTAATTCGTTCGCGATTAATTTAGTTTAAAAAAATATTACAATTCAATTTTTTTATATTCAAATTCGATATATAAATTACCTAATAATTCGATAATATTTTTTGTTTCACATATATGTAATTCGTTTCTTCTAATTAATTTCATTCAGGTCTACAATGAAAACTCGGAAGATACCACAAATCTCTGTGTCAACCACGCCCGTATCATTAAGCCTACACAGCACTACACGCGACAGATGCACGTGATAATGTCACAGTATTTACACGTTAGTTCGAGCACATTCGAATTAACATAATACACTAAATTATATACATTATACATTAGTAAGGAGCTTGCAATTACTCCTACAAGTATTCGCGTGAGTCAGGAAGCCCACGTTAATCTACTGTTTTCGTTTCTAATTAAATAAAGGATTAGGAACTTGTTTTACCGATGTTAAGATTGTTTAACTGATAAAAGTATATTTATTGCAAGCTAGTAAAACCCGGCCAGCAAGACTATAGTTTTTTGTTTAAAAATCTACTTATTAAGTTTTATTGAGTTTCTTCGAGTGCTATCTATTGTACTAGGATTGTACTATGTCAGGAACCTTCCCAATAAAAATATATAACAAATCTTCAAAGAGTTCGACGAGCGAACTATCGAATAGACATAGCCCAATGAGTTTCTCGCCGGATCTTCTCAGTGGGCCGCGATTCCGGTCGGCTGGTAGGTTCTGCGAAGCATTGCTCCTGCTAGGGCTAGTATTAGCAAATTCTCTAAGCCCGGGAGCTCACCTACCCGTTCGGGCGTAGCTGGATAAGCCCCTTAGGCTAACAGCCAATAAGTAGGTGAAAAAGGTGGTGACATAAACTTTAAATCGTCGTGCGAACCACACTATCGTAAGAGGTGGGAAACACGCGGCCTGCGAGCTAGTGTTTGGACGACCCTGATTTTACTAATTCAATTGATTATAAATTTCGATCTTTACTTACTTACTATATTTAAAATACTTTTCTAGTCCTTTTTTTTATTGCTTAGATGAGTGGACGAGCTCACAGCCCACCTGGTTTTAAGAGGTTACTGGAGCCCATAGACATCTACAACGTAAATGCACCACCCATCTTGAGACAAGTTCTAAGGTCTCAAGTATAGTTACAACGGCTGCCCCACCATTCAAACCGAAACGCATTACTGCTTCACAACAGAAATAGGCAGGGTGGTGGTACCTACTCGCGCGGAATCACAGGAGCTCCTACCACCAGTAAAATCTACATGTCGTCTACATGATTATCTATTCATGTTCCAATTAAATGTAGGAACAGCGGTAGGGAAGGTCTTTCAGAAATTGCTCGGTATGCGAATGATATACTAATATCATTATTACTGGAGACCCTGAGGCTTTTGCCACCAACACAGATGGGCGAGCGCTGGTTCAGCCAGAAGGGGTTAGGATATTACTGTTCGAAACTTAAATTTATGTACCTTGAAAATGTTAGCGCGATTCGAGCATCTACTCGGGGTCTTCGTGCTCCCTTACGGGGGCACGGAACGGGCCTCGGGGTATACCCCACTGCCTGGAACGAAGCTCCCTGCCACACAGGGCAGGGGTGGAATGGATGCAAGACAGGATTAGGGGGGGGGGGGGCTGTTCGCAGCGTGCTCGGCACACTCACATCGACAAAAAAGAATATATAACTAGTCAGGTCATAAGTATTGTCACACAGTAAAAACTTTTCTTTTAGAATGCTGGCCACAAAAAAGTTTATTGAATTCGAATTTCGAATTGTTCATGAAAATAAAAATGTATACTTTTAGAATTTTACTCATTTTTAAATATGGAGTGGACGCTTAAAGAAGACCGTGTTGCAGTTATTGCGTTGCATCGTTGCGGTTACGCGCCAATTCAAATTTTTAACATACTGAAAAATTTGAATATAACCAAAAGATTCGTTTATCGTACCATCAAACGATACAATGAAGACTCTAGTGTAGATGACAGGTCAAAAAGTGGTCGCCCTCGGTCTGTTAGGATTCCAGGAGTGATAAAAGCTGTGAAGGCGCGAATTCAAAGAAATCCCAAACGTAAGCAGAAACTGTTGGCCCTTCAGATGGGGTTAAGCAGAACCACGGTGAAAAGGGTGTTAAATGAAGACTTAGGGCTTCGGGCATATCGAAGAAAAACAGGAAATCGTTTGAATGCTCGTCTAATGGACCTGAGACTGAAGAGATGCCGCGCTTTGTTGAAGCGGTACGCGGGAAAAAAATATCGGGAAATTCTTTTTTCGGATGAAAAAATTTTTACCGTAGAAGAGAGCTACAGCAAACAAAATGATAAGGTGTACGCACACAGTAGTGAAGAAGCGAGCAACCGTATTCCGCGTGTCCAACGAGGTCATTTTCCATCCTCGCTCATGGTATGGTTGGGAGTTTCTTATTGGGGCTTAACAGAGGTACATTTTTGTGAGAAAGGTGTAAAAACGAATGCAGTTGTGTATCAAAATACAGTCCTGACGAACCTTGTGGAACCTGTTTCTCATACCATGTTCAATAACAGGCACTGGGTATTCCAACAAGATTCGGCGCCAGCTCATAGAGCGAAGAGCACACAAGACTGGCTGGCGGCGCGTGAAATCGATTTCATCCGGCACGAAGACTGGCCCTCCTCTAGTCCAGATTTGAATCCGTTAGATTACAAGATATGGCAACGCTTGGAGGAAAAGGCGTGTTCAAAGCCTCATCCCAATTTGGAGTCACTCAAGACATCCTTGATTAAGGCAGCCGCCGATATTGACATGGACCTCGTTCGTGCTGCGATAGACGACTGGCCGCGCAGATTGAAGGCCTGTATTCAAAATCACGGAGGTCATTTTGAATAAACTTTAGTGTCATAAGAATCTATGTTTTGTTAAGTTCATTTTTGTATATGAATGGTTACATAATGAATAAACTTGTTTCAATTATTTTACATTAAACATGTGACAGAATCTATGACCTGACTAGGTACATATATATCATACGATGGGCTTGATGTTGCAGGAGGAGCGATTCCCGTGGACGACGCACCCCGGCGCCGGCTGCTGTCCTCTGCTTCCTAATGCAATTTTTTTTTTTCTTCTTATACTAACTACAACTAACTAAACTAACTAACCTAACTACAACTACTATGTACAATACAGGGACAACAGTCAGCACCGTGGGGCCCGCCACCGTCCCCATGCCGCGGCCCCACCTCTACAAACCAGAGGGGGGGCCGCGGCACTAGTTAGGCGCTCACCCGCTCGGGTCTCCCCAGAAGGGGAAGGCCGTTGCGGGGAGGGACCGACGTTTTAGCACTCCCCAGACGGGGGAGTGGTCCACCCACGCGGGTGGTGCAATGGGTCCCCATAGGGGGGCACCCCAACAGTGTGGGGGGAAATGGCGAGTGTGGACAGCTCAGTCCCATGGGGGCACTCATTATGAGCACTCCCATATCACTCCGGTTAGGCCGACTATCTTGCCATAGCAGGGGGTTCTAGTAGCTCCCTTGGTAGCGCCCGACCATGAGGTGGTCTAGCGTGCAAGGGAGCTAAATTGCGGAGGTGCTCGTGGGGTCCACCGTCAGCCCGCTCGTAAAGATTACGAGCTAGCCTCCGGATGAACTCCTCGAGCGACTCCACATCTAGATCCCGGGCTATTAAGTCATTTCTGACGTAACGGCCTGCTCCTAGTATCGCGCGAAGAGCCAGATTTTGCTGGGCCTGCAACCTCTCCCGCATACTCTGCGGGATAAGGTGATACCAGGCCGCAGCTGCGTACGTGATACTTCGAGCATCTGCAAACTATCTTTGTGCTTAGTGCGAGTTTTTTAACGTTCTCGATAGCGTAAAAGTTAACTCAATTTAGTATGCAATTAGGACAGCGCCCCTAGCGGCAAACCTAAGCAAGCGATCCCATTCCATACAAATATGAACTAACTTTTACGCTATCGAGATCGTTAAAAAACTCGCACTAAGCACTCTTGTGTTATATGATAGCTACCACTGTATTTAACAGTACTGGCAACAAAAAGAATTTGCTTAAAATGCTATTTAAAAGTTTTAGTTTGATACATACATTTAATTAAATTTATATTTTATATTTACGAATTACACATAATAATATGTGTCTTGTGTCCTCGTGCTTAATACATAGACGACAAGTTTTACTAATTACATAATTAATTTACCAATTCATTCTGAAGGACATTCTGTCGAGCATATAAATTAGGTTACATAAAACGTCCGGTTGAATTCGAGATTTCGATGTGAGATTATTAGCAACGACTTAAAAATTTGGGGTTCCATTATCTGAATCATAGATTAGGATAATAAATGGAAGGAATCATAAATGTTTGATCAGTTAACTTGAAAACTGGTGGTAGGACCTCTTGTGAGTCCGCACGGGTAGGTACCACCGCCCCGCCTATTTCTGCCGTGAAGCAGTAATGCGTTTCGGTTTGAAGGGTGGGGCAGCCGTTGTAACTATACTGAGACCTTAGAACTTATATCTCAAGGTGTGTGGCGCATTTACGTTGTAGATGTCTATGGCCTCCAGTAACCACTTAACACCAGGTGGGCTGTGAGCTCGTCCACCCATCCAAGCAATAAATAAAAAAAATACAATAATTTTATTACTTCTCCTTAAAATCATGGTCAGGACCAAATCGATTTAAAAAAAAATGTTTGAATTTTTAATTCGACTTTTTGATTTAATTCACTTATGATAATTGAGATCAGTAGGTTTTTCAAATAGTTTTAAATACCACGGCGATGAAATGTAATGACTTAATTGAGTGGTTATCGCATTCCGAAGCGAACAGATTAGCCATTAGGTACAAAGCCTAAGTGTTGCGTGATCGCATTGAGCTCAGCGACTCGAAGTGAAAGCGAAATATTATTAATGCTTTTGTATGTACTTCTTCATGATTCAACTTAATTTATTAGTTAGCTGAACTGGTCAATGTCTTTAATGTGTATAATGGTATTAACGTTAGATGTTCTGACTTACAATGGAAGTAGAAATGAGAGGGCTGCGATTGGAATACTATATCTTATCTTATCTTATAATACCTTTAAACGAGCAATTCTTGTATATTAATATATATGTACATAGTCAGGTCATAAATTCTGTCACATGTTTAATGTAAAATAATTGAAACAAGTTTATTCATTATGTAACCATTAATATACCAAAATTAACTTAACAAAACATAGATTCTTATGACACTAAATTTTATTCAAAATGGCCTCCGTGATTTTGAATACAGGCCTTCAATCTGCGCGGCCAGTCGTCTATCGCAGCACGAACGAGGTCCATGTCAATATCGGCGGCTGCCTTAATCAAGGATGTCTTGAGTGACTCCAAATTGGGATGAGGCTTTGAGCACGCCTTTTCCTCCAAGTGTTGCTATATCTTGTAATCTAACGGATTCAAATCTGGACTGGAGGAGGGCCAGTCTTCGTGCCGGATGAAGTCGATTTCACGCGCCGCCAGCCAGTCTTGTGTGCTCTTCGCTCTATGAGCTGGCGCCGAATCTTGTTGGAATACCCAGTGCCTGTTATTGAACATGGTATGAGAAACAGGTACCACAAGGTTCGTCAGGACTGTATTTTGATACACAACTGCATTCGTTTTTACACCTTTCTCACAGAAATGTACCTCTGTTAAACCCCAATAAGAAACTCCCAACCATACCATGAGCGAGGATGGAAAATGACCTCGTTGGACACGCGGAATACGGTTGCTCGCTTCTTCACTACTGTGTGCGTACACCTTATCATTTTGTTTGTTGTAGCTCTCTTCTACGGTAAAAATTTTTTCATCCGAAAAAAGAATTTCCCGATACTTTTTTCCCGCGTACCGCTTCAACAAAGCGCCGCATCTCTTCAGTCTCAGGTCCATTAGACGAGCATTCAAACGATGTCCTGTTTTTCTTCGATATGCCCGAAGCCCTAAGTCTTCATTTAACACCCTTTTCACCGTGGTTCTGCTTAACCCCATCTGAAGGGCCCACAGTTTCTGCTTACGTTTGGGATTTCTTTGAATTCGCGCCTTCACAGCTTTTATCACTGCTGGAGTCCTAACAGACCGAGGGCGACCACTTCTTGACCTGTCATCTAAACTAGAGTCTTCATTGTATCGTTTGATGGTACGATAAACGAATCTTTTGTTTGTATTCAAATTTTTCAGTATGTTAAAAATTTGAATTGGCGCGTAACCCAGGGGGGTGCAACTCCCATACAAAGGAAAATAACATACAACTAGCGTCATCTTACTCCTGTGGCGACGTCATTTTTGTAACTTTTAGGCATTAATGATCTAATAAACTCACTAGATGGCAGATATGAGTTCTGACTCAATAAAAAATGTAGCGTACTTTGAAGCAGTGCTTCCACTTTTAGGGAATTCTCCCTTTTTTAGGGAAAAATAGCTGATATTTTGGATGATAAAGACAATTTAAAAAATACCAGGATTTAGGATATTTCGGGGTAAAAAGCAAAGCCTATACTAGTAACTGTTGTGAATTTTAAAATAAACGATAATTAAAGTAAAACAATGAACATTTTATTTTATGGAGAGAGAATGACATTAAGTCGAGTTGACAAGTAAAAGAATAAAACAGAGTTGTGTATAAAAACTATAAAGGTTTGATTCAACAGTAACCCTCTAGTAAAGTAAATCATAGATTAAGCCACTGCTTTTTCTTAGGGATTCCCCAGAATCCCAATAAGTATAATCCGCCAAATTTTTATTTACCTATTTTCGTTGATGTCACCAGAACTTACTTGTATTGTAATATACAGGTACTTCATGTACCATGAAAGATTATCATGGTAATTTCATTTACGAAAACCTTGTAATTGTCATTTCACTTTTGCTAGCAGTTCCTTCTTCAAAGACTGAGGTGGAAAGATTATTCAGTGTTCTCAAATTTAAAAACTGACAAAAGAAACAGGCTTTCTAATGAAACCCTGAACGGCTTGCTTCATAGAAAGTTCCCAACTTTGCCAGCAAACAATTGCTCAATTTTAGAACCGAACAGTGTTAGGTTGTGCAGCAAAAGAATATAAAAGCAATGCGTCGACTTCCTTGAAAATTCTAATCCTATAGATCTATGATCTTCTGGGGGCGTTTATATTATATATACCTACATTAAATAATATGCTGTGGTTTATTTTCTGTATTTTATTTACGCTTTCTATATGAGTCGTCTATTATCAAAGGTGGCAATCTGTGCATTTGGACAAAAAATTTTATTGATATGTCAATACAGATTTATTTGAATATAATCGTCTCCTTCAAAGAATACGGTTCAAAACCTGCATTAAATAAAGGTTAATAGTTAACCTGTTATTTATCTAAGATGTCGTTCCGAAGAGTTTTGTGACTGCCAATGGAATATAAAGTCAATAATTCGTTTTTCTGATTTACCAATCATTGTCCAAAAGTCAGATTGCCGGCTTTGATAATAGTCGACTCATATAAAGGATTTATGAAAGTTGTCTAGGAAATTTTAGGGTAAATTCAAAAGAAACTAGGGTAAAATGTGTTAAAAAAAACGTAAGTGGAAACACTGCTTTGAAGTTTTCAAAATTCCAGGGCCGTAAAACAATCTCAAAAAAAAAAAAAAAGTTTTCAAAATGTCGTAACGATTTAATTTTTTAAATCGTTTTTTTTCGTCTTGGTGTGAGTTATTTTACGTTGTAGTATTAATTTAGAGCAACTTTTAGCTTTATGAGAATATTAGACGATTAGACATTGAGAAACTCTGTTTTGAATTCTCTTTAGACATAACTTGGCTCCAATACTTTTTCTTCGTTAGCGTTTCGTAAGCCTGTGTAACTATTTTCATTTCTTACAGAATGTTTATTATTAAAAATCAGCATGCCTCGAAGATCGAAAATGAAATGCTATTTCGGATTCCTTGATAACGGTGAGTTTACACTATTTTCCCGGTATATTATTTGCTAACATAATTATTATTCATAATATAATTAAATGAATTAGCACCAACTAATGGTCCTTCCTATTTCTGCTGCCTAGCTATCATATATGTTAAGTTTTGATCAAAACAGTCGGTATTAAGTCTCGTACTATCACACACACACCTCAGATAATAAAATTGTCTCGAGTGGGTGGAAGTATTTATGTTTTGCAACTCAGCGTATTATATGCTTATTGTCAAGTGGGCCCGAACTAGTTTTTTGGAATGATCAATCAGTCATGCTTTCCTGTTTAAATAAAATACAGCACAATTGATCTCACATCCAAAGTTAGATGATGGCATTCACGTTTTGTTTCCTGGTGTTTGATAACTAAGTTACACCAAGTGGCCTGTGACCACGTTCATCCTTCTACCCAATATAAAATAATGTTTTTATTTTTGTAGACAAAGGTTTGATAATGACAAAATTTTATGGAAAAATTATAAGGAGCACTAAAATGTCTGAAACATGAAAATATTGATGCACTATATTTGAACCAGAACGTGTTATGTAATATATTAATTTGTAAGTAAGATTACATTAACACTAAATTTTTCATGGTCGTATTTTTTCAATATTTGTTACATACTTAAGATACTTTGTTTCTCCGTTTCAGAAGAGAAACTGATTCAGCAAGGAACGTGAACTCTCAAGGGATCTTAATTTTTTTTAAATATGTTTATAATTGATAAATTAATAATTGAAATAGTTCATAAGAACTAAATTGATGCCAATTTTGTTTTAAAATAGGTTGTTTAGTTCTTATAGTTATAGTATTACGTTTGAATAGTTGTAATTAGTAAGTTAGTAATATATGAAAATACTGATATAAATTTTTGTAAATAACCTTTTGTAAATTCTACGAGAAGATGATTTTAATTAATGATCAAAAGTCAACGGTCTTTAAAAGCATTATTTGCAATTATTTAGATTTACTGTGGAATATATTTGCTAAGTTGTGTTTTCTGTATGAGCAGATATAAATGAAAATGCCCAAACATGATTATGTTTCTTACATTTTCATTATGTGAAATCAATATGCTTGTGACTGAGTATATTAATAATTTATTAAAACTTAAGACAGCAACCCCTATGGCACTGCTGAAGTTTATAAGCACTGGTGACCATTTATCACGGGCCGGGTTGCGTGCTCGTCTGCTGTTGAGTGCAATAAAAATTTTCGAAACCCTTTCTATTATTTAGATGTAATATTAGTGTACATTTAATTTGGATTAAAAGATAAATTTACATTTTATGTTTGCATGTGTATGTTTATAATTCATTTGCATGTAACGAACACCAGTTTCTTTTTTAACAAAATGTAAACTAATGGTTTGTAATGAATGTAATTAACTTTAAGATGATTTTCTTTCAATCTGCTGTTTGTTTCATCTAGTATTACCAAAGCTAAAGCATCAGAAACGTCAGAATAGAAATAATTTAGATAGGGAATAAAAGTATAACTAATGTAATCATGTCTAAGATTACTATAAGCGTCATTAAGTACAAACTATCAATATTTAAGAGTACTTTAAATCATCATTACATTTTTTAAACATTTTTTGTTTTTCAAATCATGTAATAAAACGTTTGTGCAGAACAAAATGTCACATGTTATGAACATGATTGTGGGTTAATCGTTTCTTAAATTTCTAAATGTTTATAAGAATGCTAAGAATAATTTAGTATTCACTTTAGTGTGTGTATTATCTCTACAATGCTAGTATAAATGACAATTATTGTATGACGAAGCATAGGTACTGTTTATAGATGTAATATTTTCATACAAGGTCATGATCTGTCACGATCAACTTTAAGCAAGAACTGCTATAGTTAAGAAACAAATTTATTAAATTTAATTCAAATTGTCTACTATGTTTGTAATGGAAAGCTGACATGTTTATATTTCGCACAAATGACTTAAGTGACATTGAATGATTTGATTATCTAGACTTAATTAACTTTTAGATAACTTTCGATTTAATGTTATTAAGTACTCTAGTAGGATTAATCTAGAGGAGTTATTGTTATTCGAAATTTTATACAATTGTACGTTCATACTATCTTTTAACAGTAAATTGTTTGTAATATAGGGAAATTAAATAGCTTACAGAGAATTACAGCTTTTTATTTAAAAAAACTGTTTTCTCTCTGTATGAAAAGGTCTTATCGATTAGAATGCTGAACACAATCAAACGTTCTTTAATATTTCATAAGTACTACCGGGAATTTCAGCGATTCTAAACGATAAGATTTTTTCATAAAGAGAGTTAATTATAAAAAATATTAAAATTACTAAAAAAGCCACCTGGTGGGGGGTAGGGAGATTAATAATCGACAGCAGCGACGCCTGCTGTCCTGGGCTCTAACTAAAGCAAAAATAAAAATGAGAGTTGCGCATCTATCTCAAATATATTAAGTGTATAATCTATGGCGTAACCGCAACGATGCAACGCAATAACTGCAACACGGTCTTCTTTAAGCGTCCACTCCATATTTAAAAATGAGTAAAATTCTAAATGTATACTATTTTTATTTTCATGAACAATTCGAAATTCGAATTCAATAAACTTTTTTGTGGCCAGTATTGTAAAAGAAAAGTTTTTACTGTGTGACAATAATTATGACCTGACTAGGTATATAATCTGAATCTCAGAAACGGCCCCAATAATTTTCATAAAATTTAGTATACAGGGGATTTCGGGGGCAATAAATCGATCTAGCTACGATTTATTTTCAGAAAATGTTGTTTTATTCCCGACAAATATTGGCGAATAATAATACTATTTTTCTTAATTGAGGGCAACTAACCGCTTTAAAGACACAACAAGATGGCGTAATCAAAAAAAAACCGGTCATCATCTAGTGTTCATTTATTCAACTTCATGTAGAAAGGTACATTGGCGCACTTAATGCCTAAAGCATTCTCTATCAGTCAACCAAAGGTAGTGCAGAGTAAATAGTGGTATGTGCATTGAAATATAAATTAAACACACAAAAACAAATAAACGAGCAACGTAGTATCATGTTTTAGCACAAATACTTTTGCTCTTACAAGCTACTTATACTTGTAAATGTTGTTCTCAATCCTAAAGGATTAAAAGATTGATTTTTCTTGCAATTTATTTTAAATTTAAAATTGCCTTAACCTTACTTTTAAAGTGTTGGAGTTTTTAATCGTAGCGTGAGGTTTATTATGTAAACCGGCGCCCTCTTCTTCGACATCGCGAAGGCGTTCGACGAAGTCTGGCACAACGGTTTAATTTATAAACTGTACAACATGGGAGTGCCAGACAGACTCGTGCTCATCATACGAGACTTCTTGTCGAACCGTTCGTTTCGATATCGAGTAGAGGGAACTCGTTCTCGTCCCCGTCAACTGACCGCCGGAGTCCCGCAAGGCTCCGCGCTCTCCCCGTTATTATTTAGTTTGTATATCAATGATATACCCCGGTCTCCGGAGACCCATCTAGCGCTCTTCGCCGATGACACGGCTATCTACTACTCGTGTAGGAAGATGTCGCTGCTTCATCGGCGACTCCAGATCGCAGTAGCCACCCTGGGACAGTGGTTCCGGAAGTGGCGAATAGACATCAACCCCACGAAAAGCGCAGCGGTGCTCTTCAAAAGGGGTCGCCCTCCGAACATCACTTCGAGCATCCCACTCCGTAGTAGGCGCGCAAACACCTCCGCCGTTAGTCCCATCACTCTCTTTGGCCAGCCCATTCCGTGGGTCTCGAAGGTCAAATATCTAGGCGTCACCCTCGACAGAGGGATGACATTCCGTCCCCATATAAAAACGGTACGCGACCGCGCCGCGTTTATTCTAGGACGACTCTATCCAATGCTTTGTAGTCGAAGCAAACTGTCCCTCCGTAATAAGGTAACTCTCTACAAAACTTGTATACGCCCCGTCATGACGTATGCAAGCATAGTGTTCGCTCACGCAGCCCGCACCAACTTGAAATCCCTTCAGGTTATTCAATCACGATTCTGCAGGATAGCCGTCGGAGCGCCTTGGTTCCTTAGGAATGTGGATCTCCACGACGACCTGGAGCTCGACTCCCTTAGTAAGTATCTACAGTCGGCATCGCTGCGCCATTTTGAGAAGGCGGCACGACATGAGAACCCTCTCATCGTAGCCGCTGGAAATTACATACCCGACCCAGTAGACCGAATGGTAAACCGTCGACGTCGCCCAAAGCACGTCATTACGGATCCTCCTGATCCATTAACGGTGCTTTTAGGCACCACAAGCACCGGTCACCGTCCTCGTCGAACCCGTCGCTCGCGACGAAGGGTTCGACGAGTGAACTAACCCATAGACACAGCCCACTGAGTTTCTCGCCGGATCTTCTCAGTGGGTCGCGTTTCCGATCCGGTGGTAGATTCTGCGAAGCACTGCTCTTGCTAGGGTCAGTGTTAGCAACTCTCCGGTTGAGCCCCGCGAGCTCACCTACTAACGTTAGGGCGAAGCTGAAATAGCCTCTCAAGGCTATCAGCATAGGTAGGGAGAAAAAAAAAAAAAAAAAAAAATTATGTAATGAACCTTAGTACAACCTAACTTATAATAAATATTTAAATATCGAATGTGTGCTCCTGATTTTGTGTATAAAATCGGTTGTTATACTGTTTTATTAAATATATTATATGCAGCCATTCTTAAGGTCTACAGGTTAAGAAAACAACAAAAAAAACTTAACTCATTTACCTCTAGGTAATAAATCGGCAAAGATAATTCAACATCACTTGTTCTATTGAGGAGTTTTAATGCGGTTGACGTTTGACATTTTCTCCCTAATTTTACAAGAAAGACAAGTAACAAAACAAAACATAATATTTATAATGTAAAACATTAAAATGGAATACTTAAAATTAATTTAAATCTTCAGATTAGATTTTGCGAAAGCATATTCCACCATAAGAATATCGATCCAACTTTCCCACGCAATAAATTAATCCAAAAATTCACATAAAAAAAATTTTTAATTTTTTTTTATTGGTTAGATGGATGGACGAGCTCACAGCTCACCTGGTGTTAAGTGGTTACTGGAGCCCATAGACATCTACAACGTAAATGCGCCACCCACCTCGAGATATAAGTTCTAAGGTCTTAGTATAGTTACAACGACTACACCACCCTTCGAACCGAAACGCATTACTGCTTCACGGCGGAAATAGGCGGGGTGGTGGTACCCCGTGCGGACCCGTGCGGACTCCCAAGAGATCCTACCACCAGTGATAAATTATTATCGGTCAAACTTATGCGAATTGCTTCTTGAAAAAACCGTCGATTCAATGGTGAAGATGATATATGCACAATGATGACTTAGCCTCACCCACTGTCGTCGCAAATTTAACGGTACGTACCATATTTGGGGAGTACGTGACGGTTCGGTAGCTACTTGATGACGTCGGCCTACCGTTCTAACAGTTATAGCTTTAATATAAGCACATATTTAATGTACACAATAGAAATTTTAAATAAGATTATTTTTAATAAATAAAAAAATAGTTAAAGAAATAAATACCAGCAAAAGATTAAATTCATTAAAGCAAACATAACATTCTAAAATTTCATTCATCTTTACATAGCTATTTATTAATTGAAATTAACAAATAGCCAAGCGTCGCGTCGTCTTGATCATCCGACCTCGGCGTGCCAAGGCAAGATCTCGGTGTTAACACCTACAAACTGCTTAACCGAACACACTTGTACAATTAGGCAATGTATATTCATAATACTCAGAATGAATTGTTTACTTTGAGGCCACAATGTGAGTGATAGCGTTTGATATTATCATGCATCAAAGGTTCGATTTATTAGTTGACTGATGTCGTCCTATAGCATGATTCGACTAAGTTTCTCGCTGGATCTATTTAGCAAAGCAGCTGCCCTTAATTATCTAGTCTTCTCCTTCCTTCCCCTACTGGTCGTGCCTTGGAATTGATGATGGATTGATTGTGATCTAATCACAATCCTTTGATCTAAAACAAAAGACTGATGTACTGGAATCAACGGACATGAAGATTATACTTTAAATAAAAAATCGAATCGAATATTTAATATCGAAAATTTGATTTAAATGATTTTTACGAGTCATAGTATTAATTAAAATTAGACAGCCATGACGCTGTTTACTGATGAATGGTATCTACAAGCCTTGCTTGAAGAAGGACAAGTTATAGCATTCAAAAATTAAGCTGGAGTGGAGTTCATTCCAGAGTCGGCTGACGCGGACAAAAAAGGTCTATAAAGACTCAATAGTTCTAGGTGATATGGATGAACTCTATCCCGGTGTAGGGCTGTGCGATTGTAAAAATGAGATAATGAAGAAATTGAAAAATAAATTTTATGTGCTTAATTTGACAACTAAATTTCATAAACAGATAAATTAACCGTATTGATTTTATTTAAGACTAAAAAGTTTTATTTATCGCCATTAGAAATTTGAAAGTAATCAAGTATCCTAGAATTTATCAATAAAACTGATGCGAATATGTTCGTAAATATCTTTCTTTAACAAACCATTAGAAGACTAATAAAATATCTGTTACGTGTAGTTATTATCGATACTTCAATAATTTTTAGACAAAGTGAAAGTATCTACTTATTATGTATCTAATTGAACTTGTAATATTATGTGAGTATGTTTTTTTGTTGGCTTTCAAAAGTTTGATTGGCATTCGGGTATTTGTGAATGTTTTTTTTTGATTGAAGCTGGTTTTTTTATGACTGGTAGCCCGGACGCCTATCCAGTTTCACCAGGACAGGTGGGCGAGCAAAGGCTCAGCCAGGAGGGGTGGGATTTGCTAACAGCTACCCGAGCGCCTCCGAAGGAGACCTAACAGCTCAAGAGCAGTTGCTTCGCGAATGAATCTACTACCGGATCGGAATCGCGACCCGCTGAGAAGATCCGGCGAGAAACTCAGCGAGCTGATTCATGGGTTAGGTTGCACGGCAAACTCTTTGTTGAGTTCGACGAGTACGGTTACCGGGGTCCCTAAGCCTGCTCCTAGTGTTAGAGCTGAATGCGTCTAATGCAAAGGTTATTTATTGGATTTGATAGATCTGTAAGGAATTTGCGAATGTGTTACTGTTTCTAATGTATGTAGCTAGTTAGTAGATTAGTTTTAAAAAAAATCCTTACTTTTTTGTTGTTGTTTATGACCTGTCGGCTTAGCCGATGCTTAGGCGTCAAAGGGGCACTTTGAGACATGAGGTCGACATATATAATATTCTAATAACAGCTGTTTAATATATGACTTCGTCTTTAGCTTTTGTTATGTACATTCTTACATATGTACATATATGGGGTCCAATAATCATCTAATGTAGTCGAAAGATTTTTGAAAAACTTTCTAATGAATACGTTCACGAACATGTGGTATGTTTTAGCTTTGAAAAAATTAGTAGATACAAATACAAGTAGTCGATACAAGTAAATTTTTACCCTTCAATTCAACTAATAATTAAAAAATCCATTTATTTTCAATGTGGTCCACAAGAAAATCATTTTGTGATAATAATTTTCACTAATAAGATTATCTTTTAGGTTTTTCTTAAAATGTAATTCGTCTAGGTCTCTTAATTACTTTGGTAGTTTATTAAATATCCTAACGCTCATACCTATACGATTCGGTTTTTCATTTTAGAACATCATCCCGTGTTTAATGAACTTGATTTATTATTAGTATTTATTTGTATCAAGTTTCTTTTATCGTAAATTCGAGTTCGGGTGTTCTGTAATGAAATTCGAATTATTGCTTTACACATGGAATCAATGGCTCCTAATAATGTAAAAGGAAATATGATTCCGAAAAGGAAACCCGTCATTTAGGTTCTTGAATTCTATGTCACCCACTTTTAGACCTCGGTCACAGTCTGAGAGTTGCGCGCGCAAAATAGCGGCACGCACGACGCCGCGCAGACGCGTTCGGCGTCATAAGAAAAAACGATTTGCGAATCTAAACCTTAACTTTAAACGATTAAAGTTCATTTTAGTATCAAGGAAATTGTGTATGATTTTTTTTAAAATATTGGTTGGTGCCTTCGAGATATTTTTTCGATTTTTCGACATCTTCGATATTTTTGTGATATTTTTTTTTACATCTAATCAAAGTGCAGTGAGCTGTGACAAGAGTTTTATTTAGTTGATGAATACGTGTATATTTATTTTGGATTTTATTTGGTAAGTTTTTATTTATATTGCGAGCCAAAGGTTAATTAACAATTTTATTGAATCGATGAGTGATGTAGCCTACGGCCTACCTGATGTTAAGTTGCGGAGCCTGTAGACGTCACACGGTGCATGCCGTCACCAACCCTGGATCATGAGTTCGAAGACATAATTAAATGGTAGAATAGCTGTCCCATCCTTTAAGCCGGAACGCTTTACAGCAGCAACAGGAAGCCCGGCGGTCCTTACGTGTGCTGCTGTAAAATGCACCCTATTACCAGTAGACGATAGTAGTATTCTACTCCTTTTTTTCCTCTTTCCCTTTTTTTTATCTAAAAACCATTTAGACGCAGGCGCAAATACATTTTTTTTTTAACTTTAATTGTTTTAATATACCAATAGATCTTTTACTGTATGTAATTATGCTAGTGTATTACAATAACTAAACACAATATTGTAATTTTTTAAAAATCAATTGAATGTTATGCTTATAAATAAAATATAAATTTGTTTCTATGCGTGCGTGTACGTCGTATCACTATTAATTATTAGAGTTGACTACTTGAAATTGAGCTTTTTCTATTTTAATTTTATAGTTATTTTTTGTTATATAAATTTCGAAATAAATTCAACTTTAGAACCTCAGAAATAATAATGACATCAGAAATGAAATGCTTCTCAAATATTCTAAAGAATTTCTTAAATCTGATGGCATTTAAAATAGGCATATCAAATATCAACAACCACTGTTGATGGTATTTAATAGTTTTCAGGTTTATGAAAGCAAAGAATACGAAAACGAAAAGTTCTTTGCAGTAAACAGTAATGGGTATCAACTTTATATCAGGCGTAAACTCTTTAATGTTTGTTTAGTGTGTTTTTGAGTGTGTGTGTAGTTTGTTTGAGTGTAGTTTTATTTCACTGACTTCCACCGTGTCTTCCAACTTATCAAGTTATCAAGAAGTCAATTTCGTATTTGATTTGAACTTTGAAAACGATCTAAAATAATTAATTTATTTACTTGAAATTTTGTAAGTGAAGCGAAGTATGAAGTCGTCGTAGCCTAAAGGATAAGACGCCCGGGCATTCTTATCAAGCGATGCAATGGTGTTCGAATTCCGCAGTAAATAGCAAACGTTAACAATTGACTTCCACAGTGAAGGCACAATCCATCCTGTAATAAAAATCAAGCAGGCAAAATTATAATTTGCGTAATTACTGTTGATGTACTGAAGATGTTTAATCCAAACGTTATGGTATGCATAACGTATGGTGTGCATAATGTTTTTGAAATCATCATGGCCTAAACGATAAGACGTCCGGTGTATTCGTATCTAGCGATGCACCGGTGTTCGAATCCCGCAGCCGGGTACCAATTTTTCTAATGAAATACGTTCTTAACAAATGTTCATGATTGACTTCCACGGTGAAGACATCACCCATCCTGTAATAAAAATCAAACCCGCAAAATTATAATTTGCGTAATTACTGGTGGTAGAAAGGGCTGTGAGCTCACACTGATAGGTACCACCTTCCCGTCTATTTCTGCCGTAAAGCAGTAATGCGTTTCGGTTTGAAGGGTGAAGCAGCCGTCTCAAGGTGGGTGGCGGCATTTACGTTGTAGATTTCTATGAGCTCCGGTAACTACTTAACATCAGTTGGGTCGTGAGCTCGTCCACACATCTAAGCAATAAATAAAAACCAAATGGTAGTAAACAAAACGCCCTCAATTAAGACTTAGGTTTTAGTCACCATACAGTTCCGATGTAAGGAGGCGTTTTCTTGTCATTGGCTTTAAGTTTTTGCTTTGTGCTCTGTCATTTCAATGACGATCATGACGTCCCACGGATAACGTCAACATTGATCAGAGTATGTCTAAAAGGAAGTGGAAAAAAAACGACTTGGGCAAATTATTTGTTAGAAAGTCCCGCTTTGTATTTGAGGTGTGAAATGGTATTTCATTAGGTCATTTTAGTTTGACGTCGAGTCTGTTTTATTTAGTGATGATATTCAAATTTTGCTCTTTTTATGATCTAAATATAGAGTATACTCTGTAGTAATTGAATTATAATGAATTAAGCGCGCAATGTATTAAGCAATAGGCGATCAGCGTATCGTTTTGTCGCGTAATTATGTAACGAATGTATTCTATATAGGTCAATTTAATTTAGGAATAAAAGGTCATTTGAATATCATTTTTGTTTTGTAAATTTTAAAGATTTATAGCGATATATTTTTTGACGTGACGACATCTTATAATTCGATGGAGCTGGCTGAATGCAGGAAAAAACATGACTCATGCGGCGTTACCTCGCTCTGAGGTCCTGCGTTCCATTTAAGGCTTGAAGTGCAAGCGAGAGCGCGCAACGAGCGACAAAGAGGCACAATCGGCCTCCGCGTTCGGCAGCGTTCGACATCTGTCTCTCTCCTACTTGAGTGAGCGATGCATCCGCGTGGACAGCTGCTATACAATAATACATTTACATGTTTTCGTTAAGTATGAAGTTCAGTGAAAAGTGAATGTGGTCTCAATTGTTTATAGCAACGATAATTGCGATAATTGAAAAATGAAACCATTCCATCAGTATTTTCTTATGACGTTGTCACGTTCTACTATCGTCAGTAAACCGACTTTACAGATAACCGATTTTTTTTTATTTAAAGATTCCACTGCATGTTTTTTAAGTGATAAAATTGTTAATGGCATTTGTAGTGCATCGCGAATAATCTAAATGTAATTCCTATCACCATTTTTTTAGATTGTGTGATGAAGTGTGATTGGATGATTGCAGATTGGATGAAGAAAACACGGCATAAATACGTCAAGGGATAAATAAAAAAATACTGCTAATAAATACGATATTAATTTATGAAAGGGCTATTTGGATACATTAAAATTAACAGTTAATTAATATGCATATTATGATCATTATTTAGTGAAACCCCTAAAAGGTGTTCGCGTGAAATTTTGTTCTGGCATAACTATTTATTATGACTTTTCCAGCTTAGAGAAAGTGTTTGTTTTTGGTCGAGAACCAGTTTGGTTTCTAGCCAACATGCCCTTTGGCACATAGCGTGAGAATCACCGTATGGATAAATCTTCTTAGTTAATGTTTTTAAAATGAGGCATCTCAAAATTGGATAAGAAATAAGGTCAGATAACCGTAATCGGAACTTTTAAATTGATCAATTCAAATTACGATCGGTTCGATGTATAATCTTCTAGTGGACCATTTATATTTTAACTTGTTTTAAAAATAGCTTAGAAGTGGATATTCTAAGAAAGAGAGAATAAAATGGTGTACCTACCTATAGCGTATTTGAAATAAATTTTCGTCAGAAATATTTTTTTCTGATATCCAGTAATTATGTGTATCATCAGGCTGTAAACTTTCATTTTTTCACTTTCTCTTTAATGTTGTTTGCAAAAATGATTAATGATTGTTTGTGTACTGTATCTAAACATATGTAGTATATTACATATTTATGATAGTACGATTCCTTTCTAGGTTATATAAAATTACATTTTTTCCAGCATTCACAGTGCGCTATGCACTGTCAAATGCAATCTGACATGAGGTGTCAATGACCTCGTGCGACACGAGGCGTTTATCAGCTACCTTACTTTTGCATCCGATAATTATTAGTCTTTATGATGGCAAATCAATATTGTTATCGACAAAGTTGAAGGCAAGAGAGAATAGTCATTCACTTTTTGGAAATGTAAAATATGCGCATGTGCGTGTTGCATGAGTTTTTCGATTATATTTTAGACTTATTATGTGCTGTTATTGTTTCCCGAAAGGTCAGGGTTCAATTTGCACTTCTAGTGAAGTATTTTTGCGATAAATTTTTTCGGTTTTCGGAGTTGGTACATGAATGATCGATCATTTGGTCGTATGTTTTTTTTTGTTTTATATTTTTTTTTGTTTTATTAATTTTACTGTCATCGAGTGTGTAGCATTTATTAACTTAAGCTTTTTTTCCTACCTAAGCTGGCAAGCTTAGAGGGTTAAGCCAGGGTAACCTGAGGATACCTAAGCTAATACCTAGCTAGTCCTAATTATAGCATTCGCTATTTAGCTCGCTGAACATGCGGAGTTCCCATGTGAAATGTGAACAAAACATTTAGCGTTTTATTGAATTCCACAATGACGTGGACGCGGTGCTTAGTGAATTTTAATCAGTTATTTATCTTTTATGGGTTTTTGTATGAAACGTGATTAAATTTTAAATAAGGATAATAGATTCGTACGTACGATTTGAATTTGCAACATTTTGCTCCTGGAGTTTGGGTGTTTAAGTTTCCTCACGATTATACATTAGTGCATTATTATTTCCAAGCCTAACCACCGTTATATTGTTTTTAGTAAGCTGCGATAAGTGATAAATGTTTTGTGTGGTTTTTTTTTGCTACATCACTGCATTCCCGAGAGCTTACGCAACACACAACACGGTTGAATTCAAAGTGGGAAAAACATTAGGAGTTTTTACACTATTCTACTTTTGAATATAAATTAATACATATGAGTAATTTAGTTATATAACTCAGCTAAGTACAGTTTTGAGAAATTAAACAAACGAACTGGCTATACAATAGTATTGGTATCGAGCGCAATAAAAATCCGTATTTTTTTAAATCAAAGTCGTCGCACTTATATTATGTATACAACGGCGGAGAAGACACGATATGTCTAAACTAAAGTGGTCTCTATGGCTCCGGTGTGTGATTGTTTTGTCGCCCAAAATATGTAAGACCCGTATTACCGAGTATCGTTGATTGCGGGGGGCAGCATACATATACGCATCCTAGTTACTCTGTCTAGTTTAGTCTTTTAATTGTTAAATAACAAATACTCAATTTAGCATAGAGCTTTTCAGTAGAATTCGTCTTTTTATTTATTTTTATTGCTTAGGTGGATGGGTGAGCTCACAGCCCACCTGATGTTAAGTGGTTCCTGGAGCCCATAGACATCTACGATGTAAATGCGCCACCCACCTTGAGATATAAGCTCTAAGATCTCAAGTACAACGGCTGCCCCACCGTTCAAACCGAAACGCATTACTGCTTCACGGTAGAAATAGGCAGGGTGGTGGTACCTACCCGCGCGGACTCACAAGACGTCCTACCACCAGTAATTACGCAAACTAAAATTTGCGGGTTTGATTTTTATTACACGATGTTATTCCTTTACCGTGGAAGTCAATCGTGAACATTTGTTGAGTACGTATTTCATCGGAAAAATTGGTACCCACCTGGGATTCGAACACCGGTGCATGGCAAACGAAGGTTTTTCTAAATTGTCGTTCTAAATGTACAATGAATTATTTGAATTTTGACGCAACGTGCAAATAAACATTGATTTCTTACGGTACTTTATTTAAAATATAAACTTGGCATTTTGAGTCAATCAATCAATTGGACACGAAAACTACAAAAAGGCCACAAAAACACACTTATGTGAATCTTAACCTTGATGGAATCCACTTTTAGTCATAGCCTGTCATAGAAACTATGTCATAAGGCAATAATTATGTATATTATCGAATTAAACAACTATTTCACGGATTTTTTCATAGATTTATGTAGTTTTAAAACTTTTTGGAGGTTTATGGGCGATGTTAATCTTAAATATGTATGATGACTTTGGTCAATTGAGATATTCGCTTATATCCAAACTCAGCGCGAGATATAACACGTTTTAAAACTGTAAAATTTATGAACGCCTTTTTAAAATAAAATAATTTATGCAAAAATAATCATTTTTGGCCACATCCAAATTGCACCGAAGTGTTAGAAGGCAGACCCTTTTGTAATCTTAGCGCGTCAGAAAGATACATTGCTTTAGGTTAACTTTTATTTTTGGGAAGACGAAAGGTATAATAATGCAATATTTCATTGTGTATAACTTAATTTCGTGTAAATTCCAAGAAAGGCTTACACGCATACTCAAGGTAATTTATTAGGGTTTTTGGCTACCCCTAGTCATATGACAAAAAACATTTTGTTGTTATTATTTGTAACGCTGCCGTATGTTGATGGCACCGTGCTTTAGACATGATATCAATTGGACTTTTTGGCGGGCACGTGAGCAGGGAAGTTGTGTGATTTGTTTTATTTTGTCTATTTAGTGTTTCTTCAGGTTTAAATGTGTAAGAACGGTGGTTTATTAACTGTTTAATATCTGTGAAAGTGCACAAATGTGGGAAAATGAAACAAAACCGCTGGACGTAACTTCCCGAGATCCTCTAAAAAGTTCACTGAAAAAATCACAGTAAATAACCACCTTTTTGTTGAGATTATATTTCATCCCAGTTGATTAATGTCTCAAATTAATCATCTTCATTTCATTTCATTTCATAAAAATAAGAATATAAATAAAATAAGACATGACTTAAAGGTCTTACCAGGTCATCCAATCCCTTAAAATATGGTATCAATGACATAATGATATATGTCATTTATGACAATGCCATATAAATGGCGGCAAACCTGTGTACCTACATTTTACGTAGTTATATTTTAAGATGAGATTATTTAAAGTCGTTGGTTATTTTGAACAGGCAATTATAACATTCAAACTAAGAAAAACACGCAAACATGTCTAAAAAATTAACAAAAACTCTTCCTGGATTTTTTCTTAAATAGAAATATTGGTAACTTAAATGTATTGAGTCATCGATTAAAAATGATGATCGTATAAAAATCGTTTAAATCGTAACAAAAACACATATAAAGACAATGGCCATAATGGTTTTAAATACAATTTCGCTTATAATCGGATTACCATGAAAACACTTTATCATTAAGGACATTTACGTTTTCTAATCGAAATTGTTTCCGAAGTATAAACGGTATTAATATGTTACCTAAACAATAAATACAATCAAATTTAAAAATATTTTTGAACGGAAGACCTCCATACTATAATGTTTGAATTAAACATCCTATCCTAAAAATGGTTATATACATCTATTGACATTTTAAATAATTATAATAACCGTTACTACCATGGAAACCCCGCCTTTTGCCTTTACCTATTACTTTAATCAAAGGGTACTCAAATCAAACGAACCAAAAATAGGTTTGCATAATATACAATTCATATTCATGCATATACAATTCAGACCGTCTACTCAGCAATTTCATTCGCTCGCTGGAAGAAGACCTTTGGCCATTACTCTAACTTTTGTACACATGACTGCTTTGCAGTGGAAATAGGTATGACGTACCCCCACAGCCTCAACGTGTCTTATCAAAACAGTTTGATTTTTATTGATCGTGTACGTAATTGTGCAAACTTTTCGTCATCAAATCTAATGCACTTCATAATAATATAGTTCTTAACATTATCATTTGGACTTCGTGTTGATCGGTGCGAAAATAATCCGGGTTAGTGGTGAATCTTTTTAGTAAATTAGGAAATACGACTATAGCGTGGTATGGACATGTGATGCGTAGAGAGAAGATGGATGTGATTGATGTATAGAAATGGTAGTGCAAGGTAGAGTGGGAAGAGGTCTACCGAAGAAGACATGGATGGAGTGTGTGAGTGACGATATGAGAGAGACAGGAGTGAGTGTTGAGATGACGGCTGATAGAAGAGAATGGAAGAGAAAAATTAGCTGTGCCGACCCCACCTAGTGGGATAAGGTGGAGAAAAAGAAGAAGAGGAAATACGACTATAATTCTCACAAAGAAAAGAATCCAAATGAACAACATCGTACAATCGAAGTTCATTTCATTACTATAACTTAGTACATAATCTCTTTCTTCCATAATTAGTCGTTTTTGTATTAAATTCTTAGATCCACTTAACTGTAAGTGATAGTTTGTTTCACTAATCACATTAATTGTTACTTTCGCAATATAAAATATTCCTTTACGTAACATTAAAAATATGCGAAGATGTAAATGTTCAGTTAAAGTTATTTAATTGAATGACGCCTTTAATTTTTTTAAATGTTTCTTACTTTATTCTAGTGTGAAATTTTAATTTCATAGAAATCACAGGTGATGTCCACTTTCACCGTCCGATCCAATCTGATTACCACAAGAGATGTAATTAAGTTACACCATACGTAATTACTTCGTATTCCTACGACTGCTTCGTTACGCTACCTCCTATATTTAAACTGCGACGTTATTGAATTTTAAAACGTTATATAATTTGGTTTAATTATAATATTTGGTGGTGGTAGGACTTGTTGTGAGTCCGCACGGGTAGGTACCACCACCCTGCCTATTTCTGCCGTGAAGCAGTAATGCGTTTCGGTTTGAAGGGTGGGGCAGCCGTTGTAGCTATACTGAGACCTTACAACTTATATCTCAAGGTGGGTGGCGCATTTACGTCGTAGATGTCTATGGGCTCCAGTAACCACTTAACACCAGGTGGGCTGTGAGCTTGTCTAACCATCTTAAGCAATAAAAAAAAAAAAAATTTAGAATTTAGCGGAGAATTATTTTAATAACGCGTTAATACAGACTTATATAATATAATAATACAGCGAGAAAAGTCTTTGATAACCTGGAGAGACTCATAGTGATGGGTAAAGTGGATGGAAGACAATCCAGAGGTCGAAGCTAAAAAAGATGGAGTGATCAAGTGTCCGAGCACCTGGATACGAGACGATACCTGAGCGATGCACTTCACTGTGCCACTGACCGACATACGAGCAAATCATAAGAACAGGTCTCAGGCGAGCGAATCATTGCTCACCAATGAGCGATCGGTTAGAGGAGGAGGAATTATGTATTACGTATGACGAATGACTTCCATGATGAACGAATGACGTCATGTATTAAATTTTTATACTGACAGATTTTTTAAGGTTACGTAATAATCGGTGGTATTTTGTGAGCCCGCAACTGCCTTGTGTTCCAGTTGGAAAGGTGGGATCGCCTTTGCACAATTGAGACTACGATTGTGTGTATTTTATTTATATTTTTTAGTTAATGCCTTATGTTATTCGGTAATCAATAAACACGAATGTTGAGCTCATACGAAAACGGGCCAAGTGCGATAAAAACTCTTAAAAAATTAAACACGGTTTTAAGTAATGTCAAGAAAAGAGTAAAAGTGAAAATGTATCATATTATTATGTATATTGAATCTACTCGTAAATCTTGAGCTCTCAGTTGTTATGGTCGAAGAGAGTCTGGCAGTGACTTGAATGTGGAGTACTTATCATTGTTGACGTGTATGACCGTGACTACTCACCACCAGATCGACCGACTACTCGTCTTCGAAGGCATACGAATGTTTTACGAGTATTCGATTACTGTGCGACAAATAATTCCTGAATTTGCAATCTCATATTTTATTCGTAAATTATTTTGTGTGTCATATCTTGCGACCTTAATGTATTCGAAAAGCAGTAAGCAACAAAGTAATTTATTACCGAGCAGACGATCTCTGTTTGTCTGGCCCAAACCAAACCGGCTCTAAAAATTGTTTAACTGTTTGTTTAACGTTTGAGATTTTAAGCGACAACCGCGCCTTCAATCAATATTTGAATTGTGGGGGAAATCGATATTAGATTTTTCTACTTTATTTATAGATATATGGCATATGGCTCACTGAGGCTTAGTGATCACTGTCGCTCACGTAAGTCAGCAATACGACGGGTATAGCCAATCCTCTACCTACCGCTGAGGACTTTCCATAAATCTGCTTTGAAGCGAGACATAGCACTCAGGAAATATCGTGAAAAGAGGAAGTCCATTCTTAATTCAGATGATTCGTGTCAAAAATATTTATGAACTCGTCGTGGCCTAAAAGATAAGATGTCCGGTGCATTCGTGTTGAGCGATGTACTGGTGTTCGAATCCTTGGCGGGCACAAACGACTGTTATGCATCATATGAATAGATGACTAAAGCTGGGTCGGAAATCGAAGATTAGGAGCGAAGCCATTGTAGATCTGAATGGGAACGGTAAAAATGGAAATTAAGACGATAAGGTTATATATATGTACTTTGACTTTAAACAAATAGTCTCTAACTGGGAATATATGAGAACTATACCATTGAGAAGAAGAGGAGAGAGAAAGAGAGAGATTGCAAGAAGATGGTGTCAGTTCGACGATGAATTGGAGATTGCAGTATGTCGCTCTTGGTTCGATCTTCGATATTGCCAACTTAATGTTGGGATGCTGCAAATTAATGCTGGCGTTTTATCATACACACCAGAGAAAGCTGCTGGGAAGCTTTTAGTGATATATCGCTTGCTATTAATGTTTTTCGAGTTTTTAAAGTCACCGAAAGCTATAGAGTAGATTTTTATATACATTTTTCGTCTTGGGAGGGCATTTTTAAAGAAGAACGATTGTGGTTGCGCTGATGATGTAGACGCAGTGATATTCGTTAGCTTTTCAATTTTTTCGAAGATATACTTTCCAGATACATGCCTCCAGATATAACGGTTCGAGGGTGTGAGCTCAGTTGCTTTCTTTATTAGGTCTGTCCAGTGGATTGGTGATTGGCTGCATGATATCTTGACTTTCACCTGGCCTTGAATCAATAGTCGTTTTTGGAAAGGCAATAAAAAAACATTAAATCCGTAATTGCACAGTTGACAAAAGTTGGTTTTTGATACCGAGTTCTTTGAGGCTGGATGTGTTGGTGCTGAATGCCGCTTACGGGATCTTTAGCTGGCATCTCCAGCATATCTCCAGTGTGTCGATTTTACGATGATCCTGCAGTCTCAGAGACCAGATTTAGGGTCTATAGAGAAATATTGGAAACACAAGGCATATCATCAACCTGTCCTTTGATTTCTTGGTAATTCTCCTGTCCTTTCAAAACTTTCCCAGTCGCTCCAGTGCCAATCTGGTGATGGCGCACCATAGTCTGATCTCATCACCGCTTCCTCCAGTATTTCAGTAAATTACGTACATTCCTTTACCATTAAAAATGTAAAATATTAGGATTGGGAGGGATATTTCAATTATAATCTGTACATTTTATTTTAAAACAAGACATAAATCACGAAACCACTTTACGCGTTTGCAACGTTCATAAAGTCTCTTAATTCGGTCAATCGAAATCGAGTTCCACGAACGGAATGTCGGCGAAGTGTGCAGATGCGACGTTGTGCAACCAACGTGAAGTAAACAAGATCGAAAGTGAAGAACTGTTGTTGATTATGTTTATCGAGAGCCTTTAAGAAATAACTTCTTTAATTTGACCCATCTTAATTGAAGAAAACAGGTTTTGTGTATTCTTTTTTCTATATATTTATTGCGTAAATATGTGAACCAGCTCACGGCCCAATTGGTTTTCTTTTTATTGCTTAGATGGGTGGACGAGAACACAGCCCAAAAGGTGTTAAGTGGTTACTGGAGCCCATAAACATCAACAACGTAAATGCGCCACCCACCTTGAGATATAAGTTCTAAGGTCTCACGTATAGTTACAACGGCTGCCCCACCCTTCAAACCGAAACGCATTACTGCTTCACGGCAGAAATAGGCAGGGCGGTGGTGCTACCCGCGCGGACTCTCAAGAGGTCCTACCACCAGTAAAAAATGTTGGTGTTAAAATGGTTACGTGAATGCCACCATCAAGCCTGACACAAGAAGATCGAATATTAGAATTTTTGCAGATTTGATTTTTATTACACAATGCCTTCATAGTAGAAATTATTATTGAATATGCGTTAAGTAAGTGCTTAATTAGAAAAAAAATTAATCTGTCTCCGGGATTTGAGCATCGGCATAGACGCATCGCTCAATATGATCACACCAGGCATCTTATCAGGCCAGTAAGAGTTCATTCATTCTATTATAAATCATCAAATTCAACTAAAATTTGTACAGTTTTTGTTAACAATACTGTGAATGTTTTAAATTTGAATTGAAAAATGATGATATTTTTAACAATAATGCGGATATTTTTAATTAACCTAAAACTGCTTAATGGTGATATTCCATAAAAAAAATAGGTAGCCCTAATTTAAACTGCTTTTACGTCATCACGAAAACCGTAAAATATTTGGAATGTCGCAAATAATAAAATGCAATTTCATTTTCAAGCGGGAGATTAAACCGTAGAAGTATTTTGAGTTATGTCTAGAACTCGCAAAAAACCGGAAAAAATAGTGCTATTACCAACGCAATTTAATTCTATCTTTTTAGAGTATTAATGCGCTTAAAGACGCTTAAGGGATCTGACGAAAGTACAGGGACTCTATGTTTTCTAAATAATGTTTCGTGAGCACCCTCCCGAGAATCAGTTGGAGATCCTGTCGTCTCTTTTTACCATCGCTTCATCTATCATCGACGGAGCTCATGCGCTAGTACCGCTAATCCGTTAGGACCATTATGATCACTCGCAGTGCGTATCCAAAGACCAATCGTCCACGTATCATCCTCTCAAATCGATTATGTGCAATATATTATATGTGCAATATATATATTTGTAGTCGTCGTGGCCTAACGGATAAGACGTCCGGTGCATTCGTGTTGAGCGATGCACCGGTGTTCGAATCCCGCAGGCGGGTACCAATTTTTCAAATGAAATACGTACTCAACAAATGTTCACGATTGACTTCCACGGTGAAGGAATAACATCGTGTAATAAAAATGAAACCCGCAAAATTATAATTTGCGTAATTACTGGTGGTAGGACCTCTTGTGAGTCCGCGCGGGTGGGTACCACCACCCTGCCTATTTCTGCCGTGAAGCAGTAATGCGTTTCGGTTTGAAGGGTGGGGCAGCCGTCGTTACTATACTTGAGACCTTAGAACTTGTATCTCAAGGTGGGTGGCGCATTTACGTTGTGGATGTCTATGGGCTCCAGTAACCACTTAACATCAGGTGGGCTGTTAGCTCGTCCACCCATCTAAGCAATAAAAAAAAAAAAAAAAAAATATATTTCCTGAGCGCTGACATTAGCTGTTGAAATAAATATAAAATGCTAATTTGTAGGAACGTTCTGATAAAAAAAAAGGGTTGGCCATAAAACTTCGAAGCATAATCGTCATAAATATATTTATCGTAAAACTTGTATCTTTTTTATGATTTGTTTGTTTATATCAACATCTTGGCTTAGTTTCGATGCTAGATCATGAATCCAATTAAGTTTTATGACCCGCTAAAATGCTACACATTGTTCATTTTACATGCTGTTGTGCATCTTGGAAATAGCATTTGTTGTTTGTACTAACTTAAATAATTTTAGTAGTCTAATAATATAGTATTATAATATTTTTTAAACAATTAAGCTGATAATACTCGTAGTATTATTTAAACGGACGTTAGTTTTTCCAAATTCCAGTTAAATATTTCAATTCAATATTATCTGTGCTACCTTTTATAGTCGTGATTCATTTGATATATCTACAAGTGCATACACTTAGTTGCTTTATTGTGACGAAATCAAAATGCATTGCTTCCTTTGAATCGCAACTGTTTGACTGTCTGAAGCGATATTACATTGTCTAAGAAACGTTCAGCTTAAAGACAATTTTAAAATTATAGGAAATGTGAGTTGTAGTGTTTGTTTCCTAACGCAATGAAGACTTTGCAGCGACTGTTTTATTTGTACACAGATTGCCCTAAATATTGAACTTGTATCTATAGAAGATGTTTTTTATTAATGACGCCCAATGGCTACAATACCTTATAGCCTATTTTTAAACTGTTGTCAGATTCCCTTTCTTTTTTAATCCAAGTAGGATTCCAATTCAAGATTGTGAGGAACACACTATTGCAAGGCTTAGGTAGAAATCGATTAAACTGAACTAAACAAGAAACTCTGACTTTGAGAACCTTTGTTTATCATTAGCCGCTAGCCAATGGTATTATTCTGGTAGTAAAGGAATCTACGCAAGTCGAAAATCAATTATTATACTACACTAATGTGAGCAGATAACAAATAATAGTACTTTTATCTTGATGAAAGGTACCACAAAACCTTTTGTATACCTCGTGATGACCAATTAAGTAGATAAGACGAGAAAATGTAACAAAAAAACAAACTCATCGAATTTTAGTAAGAATTAAAAAGAAATTTGAATTGTAATAATGTAAGGTTCTTAATTTGGAATTTTAATATATTTTGAAATCGGAATTGAATTAGAAATGTATAGATAGACCATATAATAAATCGTTCTACTCTTGTTATAAATATACTTAGACAGTTGTCGTATAAAAATCAGCCTTCACTTCCTTTGAGCTGTGATGCAAGTCATCGTTTCCATGCACCCAGAGCTCTCATCACACCCTCATCAGACTAGAAGGAAGCTCATTTCGAACTGGTTAATATTTTAATTCCGATCATGGAGCCAGGATACCCAGACGCGCTACGAATGTTAATCACGACACACTAAATTGGCCTTTATGCCTTCGTCATAAGTGCACGTATTTAGTGGGAATTCTTGGAGCAATATTGGTGTGCATAATATTAAATTACTGTTAACAAAACTTAATTTATAGACATTTTCGTTTTGCATTCCGTTATCTTCGTCTGTATCTGAGTGGAATAGTAGTGCACTGTTGTGTATTTAGATATAAATATACTGAATTAGAAATCTTTTTAATTTAATAAAATGATAATTTAGACACCATTACCTAATACAAGCATATCGGACTAACGCATCCATATTAAGACTGCTCAATATCTAAACCGGGCTCTCTACTATCTACCTCAAGAGGATATTTGAGTTCTTCGGTCACATTTCCAAAAAGAGCGGTGAGAATCCAGAAAAATTGATGGTAGCTGGCAAGATACCATCAATTTTTATATTTATATTTTATTTTATATATATATATTTATATTTATTTGTATACCACAGTCTACTATGACATACACACTGGCGAGAACAGAGGAAGATGGCGAAACATCATCCGGAGAAGGATAATGGGAGGAGATAGTCACGACAGTCAGGGAGGAGGGCGGACCTAATGCAATTATTGTAGTCGCACAGAATGAAAAAAACATCAAAGAAAAATGTAAAAACCGAAGTCACCTACCTGCAGAGTCGAAACATTACAATTTTTATTTATACACGACTTTCGTTTTGAAGATTTACAAATCTCTTAGTTACATTTTAGGTTACGAAAATGTATCCACACATTTGCAAATTTACAAGATGGTGTAATGTGGTGTTAGTTTAAAGGAGTTACATAATTCAAAGCTTAAATTTGATGTAATTAAATTACCAGCTTGAATAAAAAAAGGGCATGAATTCTGTTTTCTTCAAAAATATTTTTTCTGATTGTATTTTTATCTTCATCCTTATTTCATCTTTTTTTTTATGGAATTTCATATGCTATGCTACACTTCATTACGCCAGAAAAAAACTATCTTGAATTACTATATCAATTAAATGCATTTAACTTCTACCTATTTTTCAATATAACGAGTCAGTTATTTCATGGTGGTCATTCTTTACTTGACGTATTTTTTGTCCTAATGTGTCTTCGAAAACATACTTTATGGTATAACCCCGCTGGCTGAGCTCGTAATCGCCTACAAGTCCTGATGACTCTGGAAAAGCCTCCGGGCCAGCCACCAGTGATCAGTCCTTCCTAAAAAAAAGCATCTGAAGTTAAATGGTTACCAGAACCCATAAACATTCACAACGTAAATGCGGCTACCCATCTTGAGGTGTGATCCCTCAGTCTCAGTTTTACGTTACAACGGCTGCTCTACCCTTTAAACCGAAACGAATTACTGCTTCACGGCAGAAATAGGCAGGATGGTGGTCCCTTACCGAGCGGGGTCACAAGACGGCCTACCCGTAGTAGTTACGCAAATTATATTTTTTCGCGGTTTCGTTTTTGTTACCCGATGTTATTCCTTCCTTTACTGTCGAAGCTATTCGAGGAAATTAGCCTACGCGTTGACTGTGGTATGCGGCTTAAAAAGTACCATGCGCGACTGTTTCCTGGTGCGGCAGCTAAAGCCGTATTCTTTTGCTTGGTGCGGAGGCGACTATGTCCACATTTCTATGGGTATATTTTGTGAGGCCTATCAGATCTCATACGCACTGTAAACTAGTCTAATCTATTTTTTTACTGGTGGTAGGACCTCTTTACTATTGGGAGGACCTCTTGTGAGTCCGCGCGGGTAGGTACCACCGCCCTGCCTATTTCTGCCGTGAAGCAGTAATGCGTTTCGCTCTGAAGGGTAGGGCAGCCGTTGTAACTATACTGAGATCTTTAGAACTTGTATCTCAAGGTGGGTAGCGCATTTACGTTGTAGATGTCTATGGGCTCCAGTAACCACTTAACACCAGGTGGGCTGTGAGTTCGTCCATGCATATAAGCAATAAAAAAAACCTCATACGCACTGACTGAAAGTGCCTCAAAAATCGTCCCGCGGTCAACTTCTTAAGTATGTATTTCATTACGCTTTACCTGTGTTTTTTTTTCAGTGAACTAGTTCGTGGTACAAGTCCATTAATTATAAACAATTAGCTATTCGATAATGAACGATAAAAACTGTTCGAATATTTTAATCGTAATCAACACGCTGCGCATAATGGCGTGTTACGATCAAACGTGCGTTTGTCTATTTCAATAGTTAATGATTCCATATTTGTGTTATGTTCATAATATTGTTAATTGGTGATTAAATTCGGTATTACTATTGCTCCGGCATGCTCTAAGATCGTAAGGGTGGCTGGTACCAGTGGCATTTGCAGCGAAGAAATAGCCTTGAATTTAATATCATAAAGACAAGATATCTATTTCTTTCATTGATGTCTATTAGATATTAAAGAAATAGATATCAAAGAAAGAAATAGATATCTTCTTTAATATCTATAAGATATTAAACTGGTGGCAATAGAGCAACCGAAAGATACGGTCGCCGCTTGCGGAGCCTGCCAAATTTTAACAGACTCATTCTTAAAATTGTTCTAACTAACTGAATCTGTTATAAGTAGTGTTGACTTTAGACCAAACATGTTCTGATTCGAAACTGAACAGCTGAACCGCAATACCGGTTTTAAACTATTACAAAATATTGCAACTTCATTAAACTTGAGATAAAATGGCGAACTACCCGTCCGTCTCGTTGCGAGAGTGCGTTAGTCATGATACATTAAATTTATTAATATTGCGAATTTGTCGAATTGTAATATTGCGTTATTGTATTATTTGTAATATTGCGAATCGAGACTGTCAGCCCGGGAAGTCTTACCTGGTTTTAAAATTGGAACATAAATAAAACAAGCAATGGGTCAAATGATTTCCATATTTGCTGGTCTATACAACAAAAGAAAGCAAATTGATTTTGTAAAAATAGCATTAACTTAAAATCCGATGTTGTGAGATGAAATTTTTTTTTGATATAGGGCGAGATTAAATTGTTTTATTGAGTCTATAGGCATCAATGTGGCTTTGGTTTTCTTTTTTTTTGTACCCAACGTTTCGTAGGTTTTTTTTTTTAATTTGAATCAACCTGTAATCTTTCTCAACGTTGCATCACTAAAGCCAAGTTCTACCAATACATGTCTTAAGATTGGTGCCAAATGCCTTATAAAGCAACACATATAAATAAAAAACAGCTTAAGGTTTTATGCCTTCGAACACTGATTTGTTAAGTAAGTAATGACAATCGCTAACCTAACTAAGCTATCTAAGCTAACCTGAATTCATTGAAACCGTATCAAAGGATTTAAACTTGAATGTAGCAATAGTAATGTTTCCAATAAAGTATTTATAGGACAGGGCATTTTGTTATAAAATATCGAATTTCTTCATTCAAAAGGGTTTGCTCCGAAGTTTTCGCAAAACGAAGTTAGCCTCACAATAAAATTCACATAAAACAGTATTAAGGAGTGTATTCGGATATACCAAGTGATGTTATTGCAAAGTTCGAGCCTAGATGCAATGTGTACCATAAAATGTAATTATATCAATAAAATCATTGGAAATCGATAAATTATAATTATCGGTTTTTTATCGATATTACGAGTATACTCTATAGTTATTTTATGAAAGTTCAACTTATAGAAGAGTTTTTATGTTTTTTTTTTTTGATAAATCAAATAAAATATATTGATGTGGCTTTGCGTAAATACGTAAGTTGAATCTGCTGTATTTCTCTACAAGTAAGTGGTTCGACTATTTAAATACTGACTTCGTTCATGTTGGCTAACTAGTATCAGCTGTCATCCAATTGAGATGTAAAGTGAAACTTTGAATTGTGGTTTCGTGTTTCAGCTGTCACATCCTTCAGAAAATGTACGGTTGCTCTAAACGCGAATAAAAAAAACGTTCAAGTTTAATGTATTTACAGCAATATACTGTTTGCTTACACGTACGAATCGTGAGCAGAAAATTGAGCAATCCTTGCAAATACTCGCTAGTTACGGTTATTAAATAATTAATAATTGTATGTTGCAGGCGATAAAGTGTACAAGTGAAGGGAAGTGAAACCGTTTTTCTAACCGACTTCAAAAAAGATGAGATGATGATTTAATATGTTTGAATTTTTGATGATGATTTTAATGATTTTTTATTTTATTTCAAAGCTTTCCGTTGTCCTTAACAATGAATATTAGTTTGACTTTGAGTACATTAACGATATTTCCATATTTTTTTGTCAATGTTTCTAATATAGTATTTTCGTATGACGTATACGCCAGTGCATACGAAATATGAAAATGTAAAATTTGTCAACATCCCATTACAGAAGTTTTTCAATTTTATTTGTGTTATTTATTGGGAATTAACAATAACTTCACTCGCTGATACCAGTGGAGATTTAAGAGGTTTCTCATTGAAAGCGCATGATAACAAAGAACACGTTGCATAAGAAGGAAAGAGTTAATAAATTGGCAAAAATATGTACATGAATGGCATTCATCAATATTAAAATAAGAGTTAACAAAACAAAAAAAAAAACTTTTAGTAACCACGACAGTTTGGACACCTATTTCCATATTTACTCATAACTCCGTAATTCTTATCTTAAGCATTATTAGGATATTATTATTATAATATATAAGCTAACACAGATTTTTATCACAGTTTATCCTACCAATTTTTTCTATAAAGCAATGATTCATTCCGATTATTTTTGATTCAGATTAATATTTTGGGTTTTATTATTTTACGCGCGTTATTTTAGGTTTATAGGAAGTCGTGGCAGGCCCAATCTCCGATGGTTAGAGGGCGTAAAGCACGACCTTAAACTTATCGGTGTCAAGAACTGGAAGGGGAAAGCCTTGAACAGAGCAGTCTGGAGCGACATACTGGACCAGGCTAAGGCCCGCCCTGGGCTGTAAGGCCTAAGATAATGATGATGATTATAGGTTTTGATCATTGAAGTTTTTTTTTTATTGCTTAGTTGGGTGGACGAGCTCACAGCCCACCTGGTATTAAGTGGTTACTGGAGCCCATAGAGATTTGCAACGTAAATGCGCCATTCACGTTGAGATATAAGTTCTAAGATCTCAGTATAGTTTCAACGGCTGCCCCACCCTTCAAACCGAAACGCATTACTGCTTCACGGCAGAAATAGGCAGCATGGTGGTATCTACCCGTGCGGACTCAAAAGGCCCTACTACTAGTAACATGCAATTAATGTTTGCCATATCGTATATATCTTTTTTTAAATGAAACTATATCATTTAAATTAGTCGTGGTAGGGGTAGAGCGCATTGTCAGTTTGCACGAATAAGTACTACTATTCACGTCGACTTCTGCCACGTAGCTCTTCTGTATTCCAGTCTGAAGGGTTGGGACAATTATGAACTTTATATCTCAAAGTGAATGGCGGTATTCACGTTGTGATGTCTATAAACTCCGATAACCCCTTAACACCAAGTGAGCGACGAGCTCGTTCACTAATCTGAGCAAACAAAAGCTCCTGTGCAGGATTCAGGATGTCTGAAAAACTGGCTACCACGCTTGCTATTTGAATTGGTGTCTTGTAGTTTTGAATGAAGAACTCCCTTTGTTTCTTCCAATGATAACCAAATGATCTTGATCGAAATCATTGAATATGCAAATGGAATCGAATGGAATATGGAAGCTGCAAATCGAAATTCAAATAAAATGCGAAAAAAAAAACTTCACACAATTAATCGAATATATGAATAAAATTATGTCTGCAACATGAAACCCATAAATTAGAAAAGTCACTTCCGCTATACATCTCGATTTTAAATCAACGATTTCAACAAATGAAAGTGTTTTGTAGACTATAATAACAATGACAATTATAAAGACAGTTCTTATGTATTTTTTTTTATTTTTTTTATTGCTTAGATGTGTTGACGACATCACAGCCCACCTGGTGTTAAGTGGTTACTGGAGCCCATAGATATCTAGAACGTAAATGCGCCACCCACCTTAAGATATACCTAAGTTCTAAGGTCTCAAGTATAATTACAACGGCTGCCACACCCATCAAACCGAAACACATTACTGCTTCACGGCAGAAATAGGCAGGGTGGTGGTACCTACCCGTGCGGACTCATAAGAGGTCCTACCACCACTGGTGGTAAAAGAGTATGCCAGCGAAGCATGGGATGCAACTCTAAAGAACAAGTCTACAAGTCAACGAGTCGTTGTGGCCTTAAGGATAAGGCGTCCGGTGCATTCATGTTGAGCGATGCACCAGAGTTCGAATCTCAGGCGGGTACCAATTTTTCTAATGAAATACGTACTCACCAAATGTTCACGATTGACTTCCACGGTGAGGGAATTACATCGTGTTATAAAAATCAAACCCGTAAAATTATAATTTGCGTAATTACTGGTGGTAGGACCTCTTGTGGCTAGAAAGAGAGAGAGCTTAAAATTTATTTTTTATTGTGGTTTACTATATACCATATGTTTATTACCTTTTGTTGTATGTTATTCAAGTTGTTTTTTTGTAAAGAAAACATGCTCCGGTATATTAGAACATTAATAGAATTAAAAGATAAATCTTGATTGAATTCCCTTCATTGATATAACTAATTTTAAACAAACATAAGCAATAAAACAATTACGTCTTAGTATTGAAGTTCACTAATTGGTACTTTATCACTATTTGATTATTAAGTAATCATAATTTGGTACTTTTAATTTGAGAATTTAATACAGTGAACAAATTTTCTTTTTTTGTTTCAGGCATCGCCAAGGAAAACGCAGCGCTCATCAAATACAGTGTACTAATGTTAGGGCATTTGTGATTCAATAGTGTTTGTGTTGTAAGTGTATTTGTTATACGTAAAAACGCTTCAAAATGATGACCTTGTACAGAACTATCAAGGGGACCAGCCTTTCCAAGAGAAAGAAACGAGAGAGAGAAAGGTAAGAGATGGGATTTTTAATTTTTATTATCAAAATTAAATGATTAGCTGTATTTTTGTTTTTTTTTTTCACAATATAGATATCTTTACGCTACTAAGAAGAAGAACTTGTATTTTACTTAAAACTTTCTAATGTCCCCATATGCGTATTTATAGAAGAACACAACATTTATATAAATATAAGAATAAAAAAAAAGTAATTGAAATCAATTTCAGTTCGAGTCAAAATTTTGATACTAAATTCGTCAGCGCCCTCTCCGTGCTTACGGCGATCTCAGGAAGCTCTACGTTATTAAACTACAATTTTCACTTTTACTTTCGTCTTTGCTGTATAGTAACTTTGTTGTGGATTTAGTTTTTAGCTACATCGCTAGATGGCGTTACTTGTGTTAAAACAGATTTCTGCAATTTAATTCATCAACTAGCATAAAATTAGATATACTAGAGGTCCCGCAGTAGTCGAAATTCGACTATAATTAATTGGAATTGTAAGTTTGTACACTATTATTGTATTTTATACTTCTATAATCACAAATTTTGCCAAGGCTACTCTATAAAAAAATATTAATAAAGACAAACAATATTTAATCTATTCTCAATTTGACCACAGACGTCAAGAACAAAAGTTTGACAATAAATAGTATGCATGCGTGTGTGCGTCAAATACATGGTATGTAGTGGGTGTAATTTTTTCTTTATTGATTTAATGTATCTTTTATGCATTATTTTAAAAATATATTAGCATTGTGCACTTCCTCTCTATATTCTCTATAAGTATGGAAAATTTCATATTCCTCCGTCCGCGCAATTTTCATAAAAAGGGATACTAAGTTTTTGCTTCACGTATTAATATATAAATGTATAAAGTTTGAAATACATGAATGGAAACGTTTGTAGACTCTTAACGTAGTAACAGGCTCACGACATACTTGGTGTTGGTTCTTTTCGGGTCCAATTAACATTCCACCTTGAGACATGAGGTCATAGTCTCAAATGCATTTAATAACGGTTGGCTTCATATAAATTGAATTGCATACATTTTCATCAGTATAAAACGATTTTAAATCTACGAATACGTGTATTTTTTATGACGAGCCCATCATATTACCAGCTCGCCCTTACTTTAGTGTGCTTAGTGCGAGTTTTTTACGTTCTCCATAGCGTAAAAGTTAACCCAATTTTGTATGCAGTTGGAACAGCAACGTAGGCGAACGATCCCATTACTGGTGGTAGGACCTCTTGTGAGTCCGCGCGGGTAGGTACCACCACCCTACCTATTTCTGTCGTGAAGCAGTAATGTGTTTCGGTCTGAAGGGTAGGGCGGCCGTTGTAGCTATACTGAGATCTTAGAACTTATATCTCAAGGTGGGTGGCGCATTTACGTTGTAGATGTCTATGGGCTCCAGTAACCACTTAACACCAGGTGGGCTGTGAGCTCGTCCACCCATCTAAGGAATAAATAAAAAAAAACATACATATATGAGGTAACTTTTTCACAGACAACATTTTCGTTTGTATCTCTTATCATCGTGACATCATCCATTGCTGTAGTCAAACAACATTCACTCGAGTTCATTAGCAAACCTATTTTTCCTCGATCATTAAAGCTATCAATGAGGTTTGTGGTCAGCTGCAATACTTGTTTTTCTGTGTGTTTACAAAGGTATGAAATGAAACAAAAAATACTTACGTTTTTTTATTAGCCTTTACCTATTTTTGACGTTTCAAGTAATGTTTTTTTTCTTGCCCTTGTAGGCAGACGAGCATACGGCCCACCTGATGGTGAGTGGTTACCGTCGCCCATCGACTTCAGCAATGCCAGGGGCAGAGCCAAGCCGCTGCCTACTGTACAGTTATAGTGGTTATTGTACATTTTAATATTGTGCTCGGAATATGTCCACAAGATAACCTATTAAGCTAATCTGCAGACTTCCTGAAGATATCATCGAAATCAGTCCTACCGTTTTGGAGTCCATAAAGAAACACACATATGCAAATCGATTTTTACAAAAATGAGACTTTTTTTAAAAATATTCTAAATAGACATGCTTTAACAAAAACGGACTTCAAATAGAAAAAAAAGATTTTGCAAAACAAATTAACATACACTAAAAACAATAATCATCGAAATCGGTTAGCGTGATGTTGAGTTATTGAGTTATTCATATATTTGTCGCGCACGTACTTAATCCAAATTTAAGACTTATATGGTTTTCTCATGGTTACCATCATCAGAACTGGACTACATTGAAAAGGGACCACACAGAAAGCGTCAGCTTTCTAATAAAAAAAGAATCATCAAAATCGATTTACCCAGTCAAAAGTTATAAGTTAACATAAAAACATTAAAAAAACATACAGTCGGATTGAGAACCTCCTCCTTTTTTGAAGTCGGTTAAAACGTAATCCACTTACTGTTACACTCAGCCTTTATTCTTTTTTCATTTAACAAGTTCATAGACACTGTCCGATCGATCTAAACGTCGAGACAGACAGGAATCACCAGTAACAGAGCACATACAAAACTAATAACTTAATTATGTTTTTGTGTGAAAGCAATTATTCCTGTTCATCGGACGTCTGGGAGAACGTTTCGGTAATTGCCTGTCAGAAATGATATGGCACGTAAAAACGGTTGAATTGTGAACGTTTTTATTTATTTATCAAAGATCGGCCGACGAAGCCAGAAATACTGTAACGCCAAATCGCACTCATAAAAATGAGATTAAAGTTTCTTGAAGGTATATGCTATAGCCTATAGCCTTTCTGAGGCAAGGCCTAAATCCCTAATCGAAATAGCCTTTTAGTTCCAAAATAATGTCCTCTAAAAGAATGTCCCTACCATTTTTATTTTAAACTAGCTGACTCGGCAGACTTCGTAGTGCCTCAATCGATAAATAAAAGACTTGAACTTTTGTATAAAATAAACTTAAAACAAACAAAAGGAATCCGTCCGATGGGGGACACGTCAAAGGAAAAACAAAACTGTTATTTTTATATAATTCCGAGCATTTTCATATTTATCTACCTTTTAAACCTTCTCTGGACTTCCACAAATAATTCAAGACCAAAATTAGCCAAATCGGTCCAGCCGTTCTCGAGTTTTAGCGAAACTAACGAACAGCAATTCATTTTTATATACATATATAGATATATTGGCTTACAATAGAAACAACGTTCAAGCATTTTTAAGAAAAGCACATTCGTTATAAAATTAAGGTTTTAGAAATATGTGTATTGGAAGTTATCGCTATCTCTTTCGCACGCCCTTTCTCGTTCCAAGAGTGACTGACGTTACGAACTATCTGTTTTTCTATTAGTACCATAAGTTTTTAGATTTACGATCGCCATGTAAGAAAGAGTTAACACCTCTCTCAGCGTTAACGAAAAACGATTTTAACTGGACGCGCGCTTTACAACAAAAATTTAATGTACATTGTTATTTTGAGGTAAACATAGAAGTGCTTTATGATACAGAAAATGCGTCACGACACCCGGAAGACTGCGATATTTCAACAGATCAAGATTATGTACTCACCAGAGACATTCAAAGTTCAAGGTAATCGGAATGAAGCTAATTAGTTGGCTATAATTAATCTACGGTCATTTGATAAATGGTTGTAGCGTTGTTGTTTTTTTATTGGATAGATGAATAAACGAGCTCACAGGCTGCTCGGTGTTAAGTTGTCGCTGGGGCCCATGGACATCACAACCGTCACCGAACTCGAGATTCTGTCACATAAAGCCAGTTAAAGCCTTAAAACGTGATTGTGAGTGTAGAGATTCTATTGTGATGACTTGTTTTCAACGATTCACGTGATGACTCGGGTTTCAGTCCGGTCATCCTTCTCGTCGAACCCGTTGCTTGCGATGAAGGGTTCGGCGAATAATCTAACCCACAGACACAGCCCACTGAGTTTCTCGCCGGACCTTCTCAGTGGGTCGCGTTACCAATCCGGTGGCAGATTCTGCGAAGCACGACTCTTGCTAGGTTCGTGTTAGCAACAACGTCAGGTTTGACCCCCGTGAGCTCACCTACTAGCCCGGTGACGCTGATATGGTCTGATGAGACCATCAATTAGGTAAGAGAAAAAAGGGTTTCAGTGGTAACATTATAAAACGAACTAGAAAGGAGGTAGACCGATTTGTCTGTATCTAACATCAAAACCGCGCCGAAATATCGGAAACCATACGTACTTGACGTATTTTCACGAACCACTTCCGCGGTGAAGGAATAACATCGTGTAACAAAAATCAAACATGCAAAAATTGTAGATAGAATAGCTACTGGCTACAAGGCCTTATGCGCGCCCGCACGGCTAGGTACCATCACGCTAGCAGTCATGCATTTCGGTTTGAAGGGTGGGGTAGCCGATGTACTAAAAATTTAGACTTACAGCTCATGTCATGTCAAGGTGGCTGGCCGCATTTACCTTGTCTACGGGTTTTGGTGACCGTTTAACACCAAAGGGCCGTGTCTGTCCAACCTAAGCAATAAAATAACGTGGTAAGAGCCTGTTAAAAACAATCGAGTGTGCAATGCTTAAAACATGAGAAAGTTTAAAACAATTCAAAATCATGATTATTATAAAAATGAGCCTACACAAATGGAAACGAGACGTATAATCAAATCGGCTGTGTGACTAACACAGAGATGTGCCGACACGCTGATCCGAAACTACGTTAAATGTATTATTTATTACGTGTATCGACCCAAAATCAGGGTTTCCCCAAAAGTAGAATATTAATGGATTCATTATTATTTTGAGTCATTTTAAAATTCTAGTTTGACCCTTATTAGTACAGTTGTCTCGTTCGAATAGTCACGATCTCTGATTTAAGGCGACTTATTATCGATCTCCATAGTAATTCTGATTGTGGCAAAAAGGCACTGTGGGTGGCGCGCGAATAGTAATTTAATGGGCATTGTTCTAAAAAAAAAAAGAGATTATGACTGCTTTTTTAATTATAGACAAACTTAAGAAACGAATTTAAATTTTGATTAAATATACACTGTCTTTTTTTTAAATAATTAATTAAAAAATTGAAAATGTCATCGCTTTTCAAGGTGATGACATCAATAGCGGTATAAAGACAGTAGAAAGTTGCATTAAAAACATTAAACTATGGTAATCTTTTGTTTTCTATCAATATCACCAGTTCATTAAGAAATAATTAGCTGGGTCTAGCGCAGCATGTCTTCTTCCTTTTAAGCCTATCATAGCTCATCTCTTCTACTGTTCTATAGTTTTATTTTTCATTCATTATATTTATTTTTTGTAAATGTATTCTAACGTGGAGTCGATCATAATTATGATTACTGGAAACATGATAATATCTCATTATTCTGTATCAATTTAATCACGATTAAATTCTGTTCACAATTGGTTTTAAAGGCAAACGTATAATTAAACTTATTAACACAAAAACGCGATGGCAATACAGTTCAGTAATTAGGCGTTCGTATCCGATTGTAGTATCGATTTCAATGCGTTGCGATGCACGAATTAATTGGAGCCGTTAAAAAAGGTTAACGTGATTTGTTTTGATAATACATATTATAGTTACAAGATGTAATGTGAGATTGACGTGTCCAAATACAAAAATTCTTAATTTCATATTACATCTATGAGCTTAAAAGCGATTCTTCTATGTTTGTTGTTTACCGAAGCGCGTAAGTATCAATCACAACATAAATACCTGATCGGCTAACTTTCAAAATAAAGGTTCATAAATTTTTTCTGGACAAACTTAAAAACTTAATAATTTGACTCGCAATGTAGTGTGTTCTGTGCAATATACTATTTTCTTGTACTATATATGTATATATTCTTCTAAATCTCTGATAAATTTGTTATATTTTTATGTTGTATGTATATGAATATGTGAGTATATGATAGAGATTATATATAGATATACGTATGTGTAAGTTTTATATTATTATCATGATATAATATTGTGTACGTTGTTGTATGTGATTATATATATATATACCGTGTATGTGTTTGTATATAGGTATATGAAGTATTATTATCAGTTTGGTTATTTTTACATTAAGTTATGCACCTACCACAGGATTCTCTACACCACCCTTGGTTGACTGGTAGAGAATGCCTCAGGCATTAAGTCCGCCATTGTACTTCTGTGCATTAAGTTAAATAAATAAAAATACTGGCACTCTCTTTCAGAAATGAGTATTTTTAATATGTATAATTAACTCAAACCAACTTCAAATAATAATAAAAAAATTAAAAAAAAAGTTGTTGGCGGCACATTTACAAAAACGAACACAATATATTATTATGTAATGTTTTGACGGTCGTCTTAGTATTTTAGTCCACGTGGTCATTACAAACGTTTTGTCATTACGTAGGAGACTATCTGACATCATTGCAATACACTTTGAATACTTATGCGAATCCTCCTGAGATTATGGGAAAATATGTTTTACGTTTTTTTTCTGTTGTTATTATTAATTTGAGCAGTCTAGTTCATTTTATGGGAAGCGGCTACCAGAGGACAGCGCAATATGTGCCTTGAGATATGGGGCTAAATTGCAATTGTAGTATCGCGAGTAACCAGCTCTTCAAACAGCTTCCCACGATTGCTTCCCGGCGGAAAATCTCCAAATCACAATGTTTGTGGTTTTTATTTTTATTACACGATGCTATTCCTTCATCGTGGAAGTTGTTTGGGATCTCCAGTTAAGTAAAATTATGGTGAATTAAGATCAGTCTCAAAAACCTAGGTATACTTCAAATTTGTAATGGCTTAAAAAATATGAACAAAATGGGCTAAGCTTCTTATAGACTACCTTCTACTTAATTGTTTGTAATCTAGAAGGCTATTCTAAATACGCAGGGCTTGGTGGGTGAGCTTACGTGGCTCAACCTGGGAGGACTTGGAAACACTAGCCTTAGTTGGAGCAGTGTTTCGCTAAAACTATCACCGGATTGACATCGCAATTCACTGAGGAGATGCGGTGAGAAAATCAGTGGGTTGAGTCTATGGTTTAGGTTGCACGTCGAGCTCTTGCAGTGCCTAAAAACCCGACAGGGGATCAGGAGGATCCGATAGGATGTGCATAGCGCGACTTTGTCGGATTCAAGTATGTAATTACAGGCGGTCACGACAAGGGACATTCTGGTCGCCCTGTTCTTTCGAAGAAACAACATTAGTAATTACGCAATTTGATTTATTTAATAACACAATATGGGTCTAATTGTTATTACCTACGATACGTTACAATGTTACCTACGATAACTTTTATGATATAAATTAATGGCGCGTTCATTTCGGTCAATTTGCAGGTCGTGACGTTTTGTAAGCGTATACCATTTTAGTGAGATAACTACATAGGTGATGTTAAAGTACTTCAAATGTAATACGATTTCTTATTCAACATCTTATCCAGTTAGAGATTTTGCTGTCAATGTTTCGAGTTGCATCGACTTTGGTCACGAGTAGCTTACTTCACTGCTCTCAATACCTTCATATCAAACGAAATCTTCGTACGAATGTGGCCTCAGTTCGCCATAACAATGCACATATAAGTCTCGAACGTGGGCGGACAGTGACATTACCACTGTTTCGGTGCTGTGTTGAATTTGACGAGAATGCACTAAATGCCCAATTTATAGAGCAGTTATTGTATTTGGCACTGTTTACGCCCACGTCGCAGGTACAGAGTAAATTTAAATCAGTATTTGTAGAATTAAAACGAAAATTCAATGACTGAACCTAGTGAACGGTACTATTATATTTCGATGAAGAGTTTGACAACATGTCTCATTGTCTGAAGATAGGTCTCGCTGTTTTTGTGTCATGCGCTATCTGCTTTTTAAATTTTTCACAACATTTACAACAATACAATATTAGTAATAATGTCAACGATTTTTAGTTTACATCCTCACATGTTTTTTTTTTTTTTTTTTATTGCTTAGGTCTGTGGGCGAGCTCAAGCCCACCTGGCGTTAAGTGGTTATCGGAGCCTATAGACACCTACAACGTAAATACCCCCAGCTACCTCGAGGCATAAGTTTTGAGTCTAAGTTTTAAAAGTAGAACGGCTGCCTCACCCTTCAAACCGAAACGCATTATTGCTTCACGGTAGAAATGAGCAGGGTGGTGGTACCTACCCGTGCGGACTCAAGATGTCCTACCACCAGTTAACGGTACTTAACGGTAGGCAGCGGCTTGGTTCTGCCCCTGGCATTGCTGAAGCTCATGGGCGACGGTAACCACTCACCATCAGGTGGGCCGTATGCTCGTCTGCCTACAAGGGCAATAAAAAAAAACAGTTAAATGGTCTAAAATACGACTGTATCTATACCATATAGGTATGTATATTGTAAGTTAATTTTTTCGGGGAATGTCATTAATTTACGATGAATATAATAGAAAAAATTAAATACATTAAGTAAAGTAAAATTATGTAAAATGAAAGGTATGCGTGTTTGTCAGTTCGTGCACTATGCGTTGTAACATAATCGGGCGACAAGTTTAACGGGAATATTATTAAATAATGATTTTCTTTTATAATACAACATCTTATGATATACAGCGGAGCGTGATCGATTCCAGCTATCGGAAAGAAAAACTAAAGCGACTGTTAGTTTTATGCGCTGTGGTCAGCCAACGAACGGCTCTTGTTATATCGCAAATGGCTTCATTCACGGGCGCTCCGTGTTCACTTGTTAAATGACGCGATAAAAATAGGACATAGCAGCCGATGTACATGGACACGTGTGCTTAAATTGCATTGTAAAATGCAAAAGAAAAACTCTTATTATATCTTAAGCCTCGTGACTTGGGTAGATATAGAGGTACGAGTGTCGAGGGATGCGAGGCAGTTACGGGAATCTTGACATAAACACCAAATTTTCCTGGAAAAAAGCATCATACGTGTGGTTCAGCAATCCCGCCATCCTCGAAAATAATCTAAGTTTTTATTTTTTTATTGCTTAGATAGGTGGATGAGCTCACAGCCCAAATGGTGTTAAGTGGTTACTGGAGCCCATAAACATCTATAACGTAAATGCGCCACCCACCTTGAGATATAAGTTTTAAAGTCTCAGTATAGTTAAAACGGCTGCCCCACTCTTAAAACCGAAACGCATTACTGCTACAAGGCAGAAATAGGCAGGGTGGTGGTACCTACCCGTGCGGACTCACAAGAGGTCCTACCACCAGTTTATTAACGTTAAGACTAGCGATGTAAGAATGAAAAGATGAAAAATTGTGGTCATGGCATATTATTATGGCATATTGTTGTTAATAATGTATGTATCCTTCTTCTTCTCGCTTCGGTTTTCTCAATACTGAGGGTCGTGACCACCTCCTCGCAACAAGAGCTTATTCCGGATCATTCCACGCCATTTACTTCTATCTGCCGCCGAGTGTAGAGCATCGTGAACTGTGGTGTCGAGGGTGATGCGGATCTGTCCAACGTGTCGGGCCTCTACCTCGTGGTCTTCTTCCGTCCACCTTCCCAGTCACCATTAGCTTCTCCAAGCTGCCGTTATCCTTTCTTGCAATATGGCCAAAGTATTCCAGAACTCTACGTAGGCAGATGGTAGAAAGTCTCGTCTTTATTTGGAGTTCTTGAAGGATCGATGCGTTGGTGCGACGTGATCTCCAGGGTATTCCTAGAATCTTTCGCTAGCACCACATCTCAAATGCATCAATTTGGTTGCGATCGGCTTTCTAAAGTCCGCCACAGCTAAGATTTATCGAATACCTTATTTAAGACCTAATCGCCTTCAGGTCACAGATAACCTATACTCACATATACATGTATTTGTGTCGTTAAATCTATTTATGCTGGAACATAAATGGTTAGGAACCTGTAGTTATAAAATATATTAATTTCATTACATTGTTGCACAGAAATCTCGAATGACTAGGTATTATTGTTAAGCGACAATATTCAAGGGACACGACAATTGCGCCGCATTGAAACAGAACAAATAGAATAACACTATTAAAACATAAATTCTCACTTAACCCGCTTTATCTGTACAGGCATTGCGTAATTATCGATAACGATAGGCCGATGCCAATTAAAAATTAGTTAGGCAATCGGAACAAAACGACCGTATGCTGAATATTAATATGTATTTGTTGAATTTATAGGCCGTACTTCGATTTAGTTGGAAGGCTGCTTATACGGCAGTCTGGAAACCTGAAAGTTTTAACAGTTGATGTGGTATGATAGCGGTATTTATCGCCCAATAAACATACATGGTTAGCGCTGGGTAGTGGCGTCGCTGCGTCTCTGGCTTTGGTGATGTCCATGAGCGACGATGACTACTTAACAGCTGGGTCGTATGCTCCTCTGCTTACAAAGGCAATAAACAAATTATATGAGATCCAGCTAATAATATTCAAACTAGATGATGACCGGTTTTTTTTTTGGTAACGCCATCTTGTTGTGTCTTTAAAGCGGTTAGTTGCCCTCAATTAAGAAAAATAGTATTATTATTCGCCAATAGATGTCGGGAAGAGTTGATTATTGAAAACACGAATAAAACAACATTTTCTGAAAATAAATCGTAGCTAGATCGATTTATCGCCCCCGAAATCCCCTGTACACCAAATTTTATGAAAATCGTTAGAGCCGTTTCCGAGATTCAGATTATATACATATATATTAATATACAAGAATTGCTCGTTTAAAGGTATAAGATTATCGCTGCACTTAAAAAAAAAGCTTTATGAAAGGTGATCATAGAAAACCAATTTTAATGAAAAATATTAATTGATTACATACCAATATTTTTAATCAAATAAATTTGACATTTGTTTTTCTTTAAATGACGTCATCATTGGCTTTAATCAAACAGATATTTTACCTTACATTTTTTATAGCCTGTGCACGATTCAAATGTCAGTCTTTTATTCGTCTTATGGATAACCTCAAAATACTTTTCTAATTCCAACTCAAAGCATGAAGGTTATTTAAGTTGAATACTTATTCATTAGTGCGGTGTAAAGTCATCCGAAAAAAAAATCAAAAATATTGTACTTTATTCGTAGATAAAAAAAGAAATAATTATTAATTAACGGGTGATATTGACAGAGGGTTGAAAGGAGTACTAATAGCATAGCTTAAACATTTTTGAGGTAACGGCGTTCTTTATCACACTGACAATAACAACCGCTTGGAAAGCGAAAAAAAATATATTAATCACTAAAAAAATATATTTAATTCTTCAAAATAATTAAAGCGCAACTTATTTTTTTCTAACCAATATAGTGGACATTAAAAACTGGTTGGTCTACTCAAAATATACGATTGCTTTGTGACAGGAATATGAAGGTTATTCATCGTTATCATCTGCGCGCACGGTTTTATAAAACTTCCATCGGTATCAAGTTGAAATATAAACTAAAGACAGTGCACTAAGAGGTAATCTGTGTTGTCTCGTTAGGCATTTAAATTTGTACCTTTTTGTGGTCTTAAAAGTGTGTTTGAATGTATGCGACGCCGTCTCGTGCCGCTTGTCGGAATATCTTTTTTATTTTCGTCTTTTTCACATTGTCTCTGTGATTTAGATTCTAGTTTAAAGAGCAGACAATTTTCTTACTATTGTATTTTTAAATCCACCGTAATAACAATATCTTAAATGCGAAAATATGTTTGGTGGTTTGACTTTCTTTGACGCAGAAATGCATCGACGGGCATTAATTTATGGACGAGAAAGTGATTTATTAAGCTAGATATTTTATAATTGGAAAAAGAAAACATTTGCTAAATATTTTTGTATACTACTAGATATGTGAAATTCCCCACATTTAGAATAAAAAAATACAAATAAATATTAAGTAACAATTAAAAAAGTCCGTTTCAATAGAAAAGGATACAAAAAAAAAAACTTTTTTAGTGATAAAAATATTATAGCGTTATTGGTCCTTGATATGAGTCCAAAATTTCAATTTATTCTGACGTCTTGAAGATGTTAGAAAAAACGTTGAAATATATCACTACATAGATATATAGATAGATATGTATATACAAAGATAAATAGCCTATCTACGTCCTGGTCACGTTAATAAAGTCTATTAGAAATATTAGAAATACAATTATGTGGAATAATATAAAAATATCGAATTTATTTGAAAAAAAAAAAAACTTGTGTTGTCATGATCAGAAAGTAATCGTTGACGAACCCGCCTGTACTCGTTCTGAATTTAAAATATGTTCCTTGTATACATTTAAGGTTAACGAACCTGACTCTCGGAACAACAATTTTCTTTGTAATTCAAAACTATAAAAATAGAATTTTCTCGAAAATACATTATTGACGTTCTTAATTCAAAGTTGCATTTAGAAAAGTCATTGATATTTAAAAAGCGTGATTATACTAAAACTATTTTAACGCAGAGAAAACCGTAGATCCAGAGCTGCGAATCATATCTTAGCAGTGTCACTTTTAAACAATAGCCAAAAATCTATTTTTTGCATATCTACAGCCATCGGCTTCTTAGACTGTAAACAATTAATAAATATTACCAAAAACAATTCGAATTTCGAACTAACAACCGAAGTCATGCCAACTAACTTTCATAAAACATTTAGATTCAAACAAGTTCTTATTGTCGTATTGGCAATACCTTTTTTAATAACAGAATATTGAGTAACCTCAAACATTGCGAGTGCCAAAAAATGGCGGGAACAATAAAATTTTACGAGATAAATCATCGGTGTTACTCCGTGTTGGAATTCACTTAACGTTATTTGTTTAAGCCTTTTGTAAATATCTGATATTTGTAAATTATGTTCAGTTATACCAGCGTTATACAATACAGACGGTGAGTCAAATTTTATATTTTATTTTAACAAAAACTTATGTGACATATAAACTCAGATAGAATAATGAAATTTACAAAAACTGTTAAGTATGTTGTTAAAAAAGATACCAATTGCGTTTAATGATATTAATTTGATTGCCAGTATAGCTAGATCAGAATACGGCCCTGATGGTAAGTGGTTACCGTCGGTCACAAAGTCAGTAATATCAGGGGGAGAGCCAAGCTGTTGCAAGCTGCGAAGAACTTTCCAGAATCCTCGTTTGAAAAAGGACATGTCACAGTGCTCGGGAAACACTGTGGAGGGGAGCTCATTCCAGAGTCGTATGGTACGTGGCAAAAATATCCGGAAACTGGATGAACGGAACGGCTCCAGTTAGTATGGATCAACTCTGCTCGGCTCAGTGCAGGTGCGATGATAAATTGGAGATGAAGGGATCACCTCGAACAATTTGTCAGAGCACTGCTAATGAAAGATACGGAACAAAACACAGAGAACCGAAGTCCCTCCGCAGACCCATATGTTCCAAACGGTCATTTGAAACAACACGATGAAGTCACTGTCAGTGAAATGCAGACGTGCAATTTTTTTTCCTACCTATGCTGATAGCCTTGAGAAGCTGTTTCAGTTTTTCCTTGACGTATAGGTGAGCGCACGGGGCTCAAACCGGGAGTGTCGCTAACACTGGCCCTAGCAAGAGCAGTGCTTCGCGGAATCTACCACCGGTTCGGAAACGCGACCCACTGAGAAGATCCGGCGTGAAATCCAGGGGCTTGTGTCTTTGGGTTAGTTCGCTCGTCGAGCCCTTCGTCGCAAGCGACGGGTCCGACGAGGACGGTGACCGGCGACATGCAAGAGAGCTAGTACAATGCTGATACGTTATATTAACTTTACTGTTACGAAAAGTTTAAAGGACTACTACATTTGGCAATATTTTGGACTTTCATAAACTTTAACTTCATATTCAGCCAGACTATTGTTGAGAGAAATTAAAAAGAAAAAAAATCGAACGAAACCGGCAAAAAATGTAAAGTTTCGAAGTGTAATGTTTGTTTCGAAGTGGTCGTGGCTTAAAGGATAAGACGCCCGGTGTATAAGTATCGAGCGATGCGAGTGTATCGGTGTTCGAATCTCGTAGGCAGGCACCAATTTTGTAATGAAATACGTCCTCAACAAATGTTCACGAGCGACTTCCTCGATGAAGGATAACATCGTGTAATGTAAATCAAGACCGCAAAAATTAATTACTTGTGGTAGGGCGTGTTGTGAGCCCGCACGGGTAGGTACCTCCACTCTGCTTATTTCTACCGTGAAACAGTGTTTGGGTTTGAGCTGTTGCACTATATAACCGAGACTAAGCAATGTAAGCAATAAATAAATAATAAAAATAACCAAGTATTTGAAATGCTGACATGAGTCGTAACACTGAGATCACCTGCCCATTTACGCTAAAGCCACAATACTTAGTGAACTATATTTTGAAAAGGAATGCTTTAGAAGTTGACTAATCGCAAAAGTTCCTTAGACTTGACTTTTACACACCTATTAGAGCAAATTGGCCTTAGGGGCTTAGTACAGTCAGTTCAGGAGGTAAATATCAGGGGAATATGACGTCACAGCTAGAAATGCTTTTAGAGCACATGTTTGTTGATCACGTGTATCTGGTATTGAAATATTTCAATGACTCAATATAGGTACGTTCTTATTTGTTGAGAAAAAAATCACGAAAAGACGTTACCTAATATATTTTTTAGATAGGTATAAGTTCATATTTTCTGTGTAGTTCCTAAGCTGTGGACGGAATTACCGAAAATTTATAGTTTTCTAAAATTTGATTAACAAAGAGTGGATAAAACAATTTAGAAGTGGGATGCCTGTACACATTTGAGCCAACGAATAGGTAAAATTAACTGGATTTCTGTAATTCGCCGATTCCCAGCAAGGTTTATTCTTTCAGAATCGGTGCTTCATCTATCTATCTAATCTAAAAAACTGTACCGTAATTAAACAATAATTGTACAGTTTTTTTGATTGTGGTGCGATATTCTTCTTCTCCACCTTATCCCAGTAGGTGGGGTCGGCACAGCTGATTTTTCTCTTCCATTCTCTTCTATCAGCCGTCATCTCAACACTCATTCCTCTCTCTCTCTCTCTCATATCGTCATTCACACACTCCATCCATGTTTTCTTCGGTCGACCTCTTCCCCCTCTACCTTGCACTACTATTTACATAAATCTCCTAGTCACGTGCATCTTCTGGCTTCTGATTGTGGTGCGATATTGTGTCATTTTAAGCAAAACAACAGATGAATCTTCGCAAAATGTTGATAAAATTCAAACAGAATCTATTTAATAGGAATACTTTTTGAACAGATATCGGAGAAGCATATATTTTTTAGATTTTATATGTAAAAGACCCTCAAATTTATTTGAAAATAAAATATCTGTCCGCAGTCGAAAAATGTATACTCAATTTAAGATACAAAATTACAAAGCAAAAAAAAAGCGAGGTTCGACAGCATAGTTGATGAATCAAACGTTTTTCTGACTAAGGGTCGCCGAGTAACCCATAACGGTTTTTTACTCGTTAAGTGACAAAAATAAATTCCCGAAAACCACAAACTCAAACAAAGCACAAGGAAAACCTCTCACTATTCACGATCAAAATTCTCCTAAGTTAAGCACTCTGGACAAAACTGTAGTAATTGAGGAGTGTTTATCTCTCGCAAATTGCTTCTTTTATGGCTGGTTTCTGTCTTTTATTCATACTGCGGCATTTAGCCCAAAGACGAACGCTAAAGGCTAAAAAATATCGAGACATTCGTATTGAAGTCACGGCTTCCTTGATTTTGAAACGTGATAGCTTTGTGGCAGAACTAATCAAGACGTTAATAGTGACAATTGCCGTTCCATAACATACCGTCGTTGTCAAACCAAAATTTGCTATGTGCACTTTTTGATATTTTTACTTTTTGACCTTTTCGTATAGTTTACAGCCATATCTACCGTATAAAAAAACCTGTTATGTATCTATTGCTTTAATATTTATCTATAGCTTTCATTTGATGTAGTTCTTAAAAATTCACCATCATAAATATAAAATTTTATACGAAAATATTTTTACTCGTTAATTCAAAATAGACTTTTTGCACATGCAGATTTTGGTTTGACAGCGACGATACACTACAAATATCCAACTTCTTTACATTTTAGTTATATATACTCGTAGTTTAACGGTAGGCATTGTCTTGACTCTGCTCCCGGCATTGCTGACGTCTTTGAGTGACAATTAAAATCCCCCGTTAGGTGAGCCATATACTCGCTAGCCTACGAGGTCAATAGAAAAAAAAAACATTTAAGAAAAAAAATATATATATGTAAGCTTTGTGTTGGCGTTGACAGAAACATTAATATTTGGGTATGTATCAGTTCAGCATTCAACCATAAGAGGGAGCCACAAGTGGGACAAAGAAAGAAACGTGTTTTTTCTCGATCGGAATAAAAATAACTAGTCAGGTCATAAGTATTGTCACACAGTAAAAACTTTTCTTTTAGAATGCTGGCCACAAAAAAGTTTATTGAATTCGAATATCGAATTGTTCACGAAAATAAAAATGTATACTTTTAGAACTTTTACTCATTTTTAAATATGGAGTGGACGCTTAAAGAAGACCGTGTTGCAGTTATTGCGTTGCATCGTTGCGGTTACGCCCAATTCAAATTTTTAACATACTGAAAAACTTGAATATAACCAAAAGATTCATTCATCGTACCATCAAACGATACAATGAAGACTCTAGTGTAGACGACAGGTCAAGAAGTGGTCGCCCTCGGTCTGTTAGGACTCCAGCAGTGATAAAAGCTGTGAAGGCGCGAATTCAAAGAAATCCCGAACGTAAGCAGAAACTGTTGGCCCTTCAGATGGAGTTAAGCAGAACCACGGTGAAAAGGGTATTAAATGAAGACTTAGGGCTTCGGGCATATCGAAGAAAAACAGGACATTGTTTGAATGCTCGTCTAATGGATCTGAGACTGAAGAGATGCCGCGCTTTGTTGAAGCGGTACGCGGGAAAAAAATATCGGGAAATTCTTTTTTCGGATGAAAAAATTTTTACCGTAGAAGAGAGCTACAACAAACAAAATGATAAGGTGTACGCACACAGTAGTGAAGAAGCGAGCAACCGTATTTCGCGTGTCCAACGAGGTCATTTTCCATGCTCGCTCATGGTATGGTTGGGAGTTTCTTATTGGGGCTTAACAGAGGTACATTTTTGTTAGAAAGGTGTAAAAACGAATGCAGTTGTGTATCAAAATACAGTCCTGACGAACCTTGTGGAACCTGTTTCTCATACCATGTTCAATAACAGGCACTGGGTATTCCAACAAGATTCGGCGCCAGCTCATAGAGCGAAGAGCACACAAGACTGGCTGGCGGCGCGTGAAATTGACTTCATCCGGCACGAAGACTGGCCCTCCTCCATTCCAGATTTGAATCCGTTAGATTACAAGATATGGCAACACTTGGAGGAAAAGGCGTGCTTAAAGCCTCATCCCAATTTGAAGTCACTCAAGACATCCTTGATTAAGGCAGCCGCCGATATTGACATGGACCTCGTTCGTGCTGCGATAGACGACTGGCCGCGCAGATTGAAGGCCTGTATTCAAAATCACGGAGGTCATTTTGAATAAACTTTAGTGTCATAAGAATCTATGTTTTGTTAAGTTCATTTTGGTATATGAATGGTTACATAATGAATAAACTTGTTTCAATTATTTTGCATTAAACATGTGACAGAATTTATAATAATAATAATAATAATGTTTTTATTTCAAGTATCCATGACTCATATAAATTGTTAATAAAACTTGACCTATGTTATTAGTTATATTTAGATCACAATGAATTACTGTGGTAACATCCCATGGGAGATGGCACCACAGCGACCCATGTATGTACAGTCCAGCCTGCTTGCGATCATGCTCAGGATACTGTTGGAGCTGGCCCTCACTCTGTTTACCAGAGATGCACACCTCTTACGCATGGTAGCGTAAAAACAATCTATGTGCGCGTCTGCAAACATCCCTGATGCGCTACAAAAGCGGGGCAGCACCACCAGCACCCTAAACGCGTTATTGTATTGAACACGGAGAGCATTGTACGATCTTTGAGTATATCCAGCCCACAAGCTGCACGTGTAAAAGTTAGTACAGTAGGCCCTAAAGAGGGTGACCTTGACTTTAAGTGAACACCGTGCAAACCTGCGAGCTATCATGTTTGCTCTAACCGACAACGCTCTCCGCTCTCGTTCAATATCTTCATCATCTTTGAGATCAGGGGTCAACACATGGCCGAGATATTTAAATTTATAAACTCTTGTCAATGGCGTTCCGTTGAGTACTACGGGAGGTATTTTATCATGCGTCCCACCCCTGGTCTCAAAGACCATGATCTCCGACTTTTTACAGTTGTACACCAAACCGTGTGATTTGGCGTATCCCTCACACAAAGAAACAAGTTGCCTTAGGCCACAGATAGACGCGCTCAGCAGCACCATATCGTCTGCGTAGCTGATGTTGTTTACGGACACCCCGTCTATGAAACAATCAATCCTGGTCCTACTGAGCTCGCCGATCAGCTCATTCATATACAGGTTGAAGAGCGTAGGCGAACTCAACCCGCCTTGTCTCACCCCGCACTCCAACCTATACGGAAGAGACAAAGCCCCAGCCCATCGCACATTGTTGATCTGGTTCCCATACCAAAACTTTAGAATGTTATTTATTTCCGTGGGTAGTTTAATATTTTCCAACTTTTTCCACAAGAGGTCATAGGAAACCAAATCAAACGCCTTGGACAGATCAAGAAAGCAGGCATAAACAGGTGTTCCTCGCCGCGTGTAGTATTTGACAGCATGCTTAAGACTTAAGATTGCACTCTCTGTCGACAAACCTGAACGGAATCCGAATTGGTTATCATGAAGATTTACATATTTATTTAGTTTAAAGTTAAGCATGCTGTCCAACACTTTGGATATAACAGTAGCTAGTGAGATAGGCCTATAGTTACTGCTATCTGCAAGGTCTCCAGTCTTATTTTTAGCTATTGGTACAACTATTGTTCGTATCATTTCCCTTGGCAAATAACTATGACCCACACAAATGTTATACAGCATTGAGAGAACCCTAGAGATGTGCACGCCCGCATAACGCAGGTGCTCAATGCTGAGCCCGTCATGTCCCGGAGACTTACCACGTGACATTGACCTAATTGTCTTTTTAACATCCTTAGACGTAAATGCCACTCCAATTTCCCTGCCGTGTTCAATATCAAGCACCGACCCAGCGAGTCCTAAAGTAGATTTTACAAAGAAGCGTTCTTTGAACATGTTGGCAATTTGTTCTGGTTCACTCACGCCACCGACGCTCACAGGTATTGTCGGCCTATTCTTTAATTTATTTGTGTGTTTCCAAAAGCCACGAAAATCACTTTTAGAATGGTGTGAGGCTAGAATATCCATTTTTATTTGGTCCTCATGATCTTGGCACCACTTTAGTCTAGACTTGAAAACTTTTCTAGATTCACACATATCATTATACGTTATGATATCATATCATTTATGACCTGACTAGGTATATAATTAAAATATATGACGGAGGAGAAACGCTGAAGGAATGTTTTTAAAAAGTGTGACGTCAGCATTGTTGACGTCACCGTCTTTAAGTTCTCGATGATGACTCATATTTGGGCTTCCAAAACAAAACTTCACGAGAACTGCGTATATTGCACGAGAAGCATAACAACGTTACAGAGAGATCCGTACTGTACTACGGCTCGGACACGAATGAATCAACGCTTTTTTTTTTTTTTTTTTTTTTTTTATGATTGAAAGTTTACTGGTGGCCCGAAGGCCTTTCCAGTTTCACCAGGACAGGTGGGCGAGCAAAGGCTCAGCCAAGAGGGGTGGGATTTGCTAACAACTGCCCGAGCGCCTCCGAAGGAGACCTAACAACTCAAGAGCAATTGTTTCGCGAATGAATCTACTACCGGATCGGAATCGCGACCCGCTGAGAAGATCCGGCGAGAAACTCATCGGGCTGATGCATGGGTGAATCAACGCTAGACAGCGCGGCCGTATTTATAGGACTTCGTACACGTCAGCGTGTTTACAAGTATTAAACACGTGAGCGTGTTTACAAGATTTTAAAGTATTGAAATTACAATAAAAGGGACTGTTTAACATCAATTTCTTATCACAGAGTAATTAGTTGATGATCAGTAGGTAAATAGTCATATTTGCGCCGACATATATAATTCATTAAAACTCTTTGTGAATTTGCTCTATTATAAAAAAGAAAAAGACGACTCAAGTTTGAATACAAGAATAGTAAAGCATGAACATTTAATTGTCGATTCTCTGTTTTAGGTTAGTAGTTATTTCATTAGTTGATATTTATTAAGTAAAAGATATCTGTATTTAATAAATAAAACTCTGATTTAGATGAATCACGTAGTGTTTTGCTTTAAGAAGAAATATTATAGATAATCTTATATAATAATATGTCCGTACGGGTTGTAATTTAAGTCTGCATGGGTATGATACTAATTTCTGCTAACACTAACACAGTCGAAGTTCGAAGTTGTTATTTCAAAAATGCTGACGTTATCTTTAAGTCTGATTATATTGGCCCCTTAATAGCAACTGGCACGTGACGTAAGCATCTTCAGGAATAAAAATATAAAAAAATAAAACGTGTTATGTGTCGATAATGAAGTAATGACGTTGTCACAAAAATATATACTACGGCTGTATTTTTCAGGTTTGTTTATAAATTTTTATTATACTTAGCAGATTTAGAGTCACATTCTGCTGTTCAGTCTAGCTAATTTATTGTAAAAAACACTATCTTAACATGAGACTAATTTGCAGAACCACAAAGTAGAGATTAGAAAATGAGGTTCAAGTTTTTTGGGTACAAAAATTCTGACATTCGGAAGTATAATCTCGCTTGTTTATCTGTTACAATGGAGTGGCCAGTGTCTACGCTACTTTGTTTAACCTAAGCGTCATACAAACAGTAAAGATCTTTCTCTCTGATTTTCGGAGCTTTTGCACATAAGTTTCTTTCTTGCTGTCTTGAATTAAAAAGATAATATATTCTTATCTGTTCAGTTTCATGGTAGTTGATAAAATAACTGTATTCATTATTTACAGTCGTTTTTATATCTTGGTAAATATGAGCGAATGTTTTTTGTTTGTTTTAAAGGCATATAGTATGAGAAGATGTAACAGATAATTTAATAATACCGTTGTACGTAATATTCAGTGAATCGTTGAAATATTTTTCAAAATTAAATGTTTCTCTGAGAAACATAAGTATCTATGCCTCAGATGAATTGCTTTATTCTTAGCCGTATTTTATGTCTATGATACTTATGTCTAATAATGAAACTATCACTGTGTTTTACAGTCACAAAATATGGTCAAATTATCTCTAGGCAATAAAGTTATGAGACTAACATATTTGTATTCATTTCCAATCTGTTAGCGGATGGAAATAAAAAAGAATATCAGCGTCGGTTTTGTTAAATCTTTTCAAAATTGGAAGCCGGACCTAAAATTAGATTTCGCAACGACTCACTAATCTTTTAGAAGTACAGTTCTGTTCCTTTGTCAAACAAAAGCCTAGGTCATAGCTCGTTTATAACTAATCGTTATGCAATAAAGTCTTTGCAAAAGCTGGCTTATTGATGTAGACCAGCTGTTCTATCTAGCGTAACTGCTCCAGTCAAATTTAAGAACTATTCCTTAGCGTTACGGCTCAAATTGCTATCCATCATAAATGAATCAAGATTCGAAAATTTGTTAAGTAGTTCTCAGTCTAAATGTCACGCGTTAAGAGCTACAATTGCATGCTTTGTTCGTGGTAAAGTCTAGACCGGATCGTGAGTTATGATGCTTATAATTTGATTGTGTTAGGTCGCGTGCGGCGCCTTTGATTGCAACATTTACGGCACCCTTAGAACAGATCGTTTCTAGTATTACAAGACAACGTGACTTAAGGACCGCGACTTCTCGACCGCGATTTTGCATTCATTTATTTATACATATATTTGTGTGTGTGTATGCATGTGTGTAAACGAAAGGTAGGCAGCGGCTTGGCTCTGCCCTTGGCATTGCTGAAGTCCATCGGCGACGGTAACCACTCACTATCAGGTGGGCCGTATGCTCGTCTGCCTACAAAGGCAATAAAAAAAAATAAAAAAAGTTAAGATGTATTTTTTTCCTACCTAAGCTGATGGTCTTGAGAGACCATTTCAGCGCAACCTTAAGTAGTAGGTGAGCTCACGGTGCTCAACCCTGACGACGGTGCTAAAACTAACCCTAGCAAAAGCAGTGCTTCGCAGAATCTAACACCGGATCGGAAACGCGACCCATTGAGAAGATCCGGCGAGAAACTCAGTGGGCTGCGTCTGTGGGTTAATTTACTCGCCGAGCCCTTCGTCGCAAGCGACGGGTTCGACGAGAACGATGACCGGGGTAATATGCCATTATCTGTTTTAATGTTGCATTGACCACGCCATACAAAGTCGTCATATTGAAATAAAATACATTAAGTACAGTGTATTTTGCAACACGTAATTACGTTCGCACTTCTCACTTCTGCCATAAAATAGTTTTGGTCATGAAGGATAGGCTATTCAAAAAGCTTATACTAGTCTTATTCTATATGTTATCTATTTAGTGGTGGTAGGACCTCTTTTGAGTCCGCGCGGCTAGGTACCACCACCCTGCCTATTTCTGCCGTGAAGCAGTAATGCGTTTCGGTTTGAAGGGTGGGGCAGCCGTTGTAACTATACTGAGACCTTAGAACTTATATCTCAAGGTGCGTGGCGCATTTACGTTGTATATGTCTATGGGTTCCAGTAACCTCTGAACACCAGGTGGGCTGTGAGCTCGTCCACTCATCAAATAAAAAATAAAAAATATGATTTTTAGTATATCATTCATTTCCGAGAATTTATTGTTATTATTTATTACTTACGATAGGTAGTGGCTTGGCTCTGCCCCTGGTATTGCTCTAATCTATCTTATTACGGCCGCATAAAAAACATTCTTGAAGTTTACTGCATTCTTATGAAACTCGCTCGCAAACTTACTTTTTTGATTGAAATATTACGACCTATCAAAAAAAAAAATCGATTTATTTTCTAATCGTAATACAAAAAGAGGAAGACGCTGTAAAAAAAGACGCAAACTCGATGTCTCGATATCACATCCCAGCATTGTCACAAGTAGCTATAAATTAAACTAGTAACATGTGAATAAATCCTTATTATTTATATCTGGACAGGTCGGTTCCAGCTGACAGATTGCGCTGGAATAAACACATCTTGTAATTGTATACAATAGACCGCGGAGGTCCCGAATTGACGTTTTAATAGAGACCGCAAACAAAGTATTATATTTGTACGGTAGATTATAGCTGTGCTATGTCTGGCAACATTTTTGCATTACATAAAATATGGCTAACCTAAAGTTATGAGTTTGAAAATGCTACTAAATTCGTAATTAATGAATAAAAGCTTTGTTGATTCGCATTCCTAGAAGAACGAACAGTTTAAGCGGATCGTCGCCTATAATAATAAAAATATTGTAATAAGGCTTCGTGAGCATTCGTGTACATATATCAGGTTATATTGACATTGACAGCTTTGAGGCAATCTCAAAATAATTTAGATGTAAAATAAATCATAATTAATTGCTTGCTTTCAAAGGAATCTTAATACGTTTTTTTTAAAACAAAAAAGTGTACAATTATTACAAGATACAATTAAATAGTCAAGCGACATTTTTGGATCATTTTGTGTAATTTTGCAACAATATAAGCATTTTAGTTGCGTTGTTTGGGTGACTTCAAGATGTCAGACTTGAAAGGTAGGTAATATTATTTAACAAGGTCTCACCACGTTTTTTACTTTTTTACGTTTTTTACTTTTAACGTCCTCCGATATTTCAGCCCTCCTAACACCATAATCACGGGTAGACTGACAAACTGCGGGTAGATTGTAAAGAGTAGACAAATCTATCTATCCTTTTCTGTTTAGGCGATATTGGTAATCAATGACCTGCTTCGACAAGTTACAACTCACGGTAACGACGATTTCTTTTGAAGAAGAATAAGCTTCATTCTACCGAAAATTGTATATTGTGGTAAAGAGTTATTACTTATAATGTACAATTAAAACTAGCTTTATGGTTTAATATCGTGTTTTTTATTGTAAAATTCAAATGTCAACGAATAACACGTACCATCCGGCTATGGAATGAGCTCCCCTCTACGGTGTTTCCCGAGCGCTATGACATGTCCTTCTTCAAACGAGGCTTGTGGAGAGTATAAAGCGGTAGTAAGCGGCTTGGCTCTGCCTCTGGCATTGCTGTCTATGGGCGACGGTAACCACTCACCGTCAGGTGGGCCGTATGCTCGTCTGCCTATAAGGGCAATAAAAATAAAATAACACTTTAGTTGAAGTCTTTTTAGCGTCGAAAATAATATAATAACAATAAGAAACGCTAGATTAAACTCTAAAAGTAGTTTTAATTATTTATTATTTCTACGACTCGTAAACATCGAAGAAAATAATACTTTTAATGCAGATATTTGCAAAAACTCAAAACAATTCACATCGCGACATCCTCAATCTGTTATCTGCAGTATTGTAGGCCATGTGTGTATGTGTTTCGTGACATCAACGCAAATTTTTCTGTGGAAGTTTTATATCAAGAACTATCTGGGAGCGTCCGTAATATTTCTGCTATTTTCTTTTTTGTTTGTCGTTCGGCTCGAGCTTTTGTTTCAAAGGGCTCCAGATAAAAATTGTTTAATGTCACCGAGAAATATAAATTGCGAATGTGGATTTTTCTTTTATACATATTCACGTTGAAACGCGCGAAAACTGGTATATTATGTTTTTTTTATTGGTAAACGAATCCATATTTTTTTTTTTTTTTTAATTTATTTATTTAAGGTCGCTTTTTAACAACAATGGTCATTAACGACCACTATAAGCTTATAGTTAAATTAATCTATGGTAATCTATAATTTTCAGGAATTTTAAAGTACATTTTACATTAATATTTAAACAGTCAAACAAACACATAGGCAAGGCAGAAGTATGTCTTTCTGCATTAAACATTGGGCACTCAGTTAGTAAATGCTTAATAGATATATTGCTATCACATCGACTACATTTCTTTATTTCTTCTTTTGTAATAAGATGGATGTGAGTAATGTTACAGTGACCTATTCTTAATCTATTTAAAACTACTTGATCTTTTCTATTATTAATCTCAAAATTCCCTTTTTCAAAAACGGATTTTCTTATATCATATAAAGCACTTTTATTATCTTTTACCCAATAGCTATTCCAGAGTGTTTTAATCTTCCATTTAATGTGTTTTTTAAGATCCTGTATATTAGAAGTAAGGTAATTACATTGGGCTAACTTTGTGGCTCTCTTAGCTTCTGTGTCAGCTCTTTCATTTCCAGATATGCCTTGGTGACTAGGAATCCAGATTAGCTTTATTATGTAATTGTTATCTATAAGCCCGGTTAGAATTTCCTTGATCAGAATAATAAGGGGGTTTTTGTTGTGATTATTTGAAAGGGCCATGAGGGTAGACATTGAATCAGTGAAAACTATATATTTTTTGTGATTTGTGTTTGTCTTAATAATGTTTAAGCATTCTAGTATAGCAACTGCTTCGCATGTGAATATAGAGGTATAGTCTTGGAGTCTATTCTTGCAACTATAATTTTCAGATACAATAGCGCAACCAGATCTACCTTCACAGACTGAGCCGTCCGTGTAGTACATCATGAAGTCTAAGTGATTATTTTTAATTTCGTAGAAAAGATCTTTGTAGATATAATCTGATGTGGTGTCTCGGGGATTATTTTGAGCTATTTCCATATTTATTGTGAAATTTGATTGGTGCCACGGAGGATAGTAGTGGTGTTTACGTGGAAACAGCGGGGGAAAATCTAAATTTATTTCTGCAAGGTATTTTTTAATTCTTAACCGCAAAGGAGATGAAAGGGTTGGTTGTAACCTAAATTCTATATCCGATGGTACAGGGTCCTTTAGTATAAATGAGTCTTTGTTGTTTGTTATATGGTTAATGGCATATGACAGGCATAGCTCTTCTCTCCTAAAAGCTAGTGGCATTTCCTCTGCTTCAACTAGAATGCTGTTTATTGGGCTTGTTCTGAAGGCTCCTAGACTTAATCTTAAACTAGTGTTGTGTATACTTTCTAGGGTTTTTAAAATATTGGAAGATGCAGAGTCATAAATAATAGAGCCATAGTCAATTTTTTGTCTTATCAATGCTTTGTATGTATTCTTAATGCATGTGCTATCTGAGCCCCAACTACTTCCTGATAGAATTTTGATGACGTTGAGTCTATTATAACAATCTGATTTTAGTTTTTTTATGTGGTCGACCCAGTTCAGTTTTTGATCAAAGATTAAACCTAATATTTTTAGATGACGGACCTCTTTAATTTGTTTATTATTAATTGTTAAGCTTACTGTTTCTTTCTTTTCCTTTTGCTAAAACGATAAATTCAGTTTTCGTATCTGAAAATTTAAATCCAGTATGTCGACACCATTCACTTAGTTTATCTAAAGTATTTTGCAATAGTGTTTGCGTTGGTTTAATGCTGTTCCCACTGCATACAAGGGTTAAGTCATCCGCAAATAAACATCCCTTCACTGGTCTTTCTATAACCTCTGTTACGCTATTAATTGAAACTAAAAAAAGTATTACGCTCACCACAGATCCCTGCGGTAGACCGTTCTCGGTATTGATAGGATCTGAAACGATGCCATCTATCTTAACCCTAATCCTCCTGTTTTCTAAAAAATTTCTAACGAAGGCTAGGGTGTTACCTTTAATACTCATCTGTTCCAGGAGTAACAAGACTCTGTGTTTCCACACCATTTCATAAGCCTTTTCCAAATCCAGGGAAACCGCCACAACCTTATTTTTAATTGCAAAGGATGTTAATATTTCGTTTTCCAAATACGCAAGATGATCTAATGTTGACTTATATTGTCTAAAACCAAATTGAACTGCTGATATTAGTTGATTCTGTTCTAAATACCATCTCAATCTATTACTTACGATTTTTTCGAGTAATTTACACAAATTGCAAGTGAGCGATATAGGTCTGTAACTGGAAGTTAAGGTTGGTAATTTCCCCGGTTTCGGAATCGGTATAACAATGGCTTCTCGCCACTTATCAGGAAAGACTTGATTGAGCCAAATGAAGTTGTAAATGTCAAGGAGTCGTTCTAGAGCCACGAGTGGAAGGTTTTTGATTAAGGTGTTAGATATGTTGTCTGGTCCAGGGCTAGAGTGTTTTAATTGGTGTAAATAGAAATACAGTTCATGAATTGTAATATTTTGATTGATAGAGTTACTATTATCCAAAAAATCGAATACATTATTATTCTCTTCTATTTGGTTTTTAAAAGATAGAAATTCTTGGCTGTAATTGTTAGAGCTAGAGTTTGCAGCAAAAGCAGACGCTAATAATACAGAGTTATTTTTTGGATCACCACTTAACTGTCTATCATTGTTTTTTAAGACTATTGTTTGTTTTTTGCTTTTTTGTCCATTAATAGCGTTTATTTTTTGCCATACAATCCCTGGCGGAGTGTAACTATTAATGGAAGTGATAAAACTTTCCCAACTTTTCTTTCTGCTTTCTTTAAATATTCTTCTAGCATTGGCTCTTTTTCTTTTGTAATCTATCTTAAGTGAATCTTGAAGATTTTGGAGATCTTCCAAACGATTTGGACTTTTTTGGTAATATTCGGCTTTTCTTTTTTCTTTTTTATAAAGTCTATATGCTCTTTTAGATTCTTTAAGTGATTTATCACACTCGTCGTTCCACCATGGCACTTGTTTTTTTTTAATTTTCCCTGTTGTTTTAGGTATATGTTTTTCTGCTGAACCGAGAAGTATTTGATTAAATTCATCAACTAAGTCATTAATTCTGGTCAAAGATTCGGGTGTAACTCTACTTAGTTGGTTAATTTTAATTTCTATATCAGAACGAAAGTTAGGCCAGTCTGCCATCTGATATTTGAAGTGTTGCGGGGCGTTTTGATTTTCGGGGCTTAAATCTATCTTTAATGTAATCATAATAGGGTAGTGATCACTGTCGTATAGATCGTCTAATGCATACCAGTCAAAGTAAGTTGATATACTTCGTGAAGCAAAGGCTAAATCGATACTGCTGGTGTGACCATTGCTATTATTAAAGTGTGTGGGCTGATTAGTATTAAGGAGAATCATATTTTCGTCTACATCTAACCAGTCAGATATAATTTTACCTCTCAGATCACAGTGATCTGAGCCCCAATAAAAATGGTGGCTATTAAAGTCACCCAATAATAAAAAAGGTGTTGGAAGCTGATTTTTTAGGTTATTCAGGTCATTTTCACTTAAGGGGCAGCTATTGGGCAAATAGACGTTACATATTGTAATAGCCAAAGGATATTCTATTCTTATTGCTATCACTTCTAGTGGGCTAATAATATCGACCTCTTTGGGCAGTGTGTGTGATTTTACATAAGTAGCTACTCCACCACTAGCTATACTGCTATTTGATCGATTTTTGAAAAAATGAATATAATTCTTTAACTTAGCACAGTAGTTATTTTTAAAATTAGTTTCTTGGATACAAATACAAAGAGGGTCAATATCATTTAATATACGTTGTATATTCTCTAATCGTCTATGAAAACCGTTAACATTCCACTGTAAAATTTTCATTCTGTCAAATAACTAAATCACTTACCTTATTTTTAAGCAAAATGTAATAAAAGAGACTATGGCTTGTTACTGGCTTCTAACAGTTTGATAAGTTCTAGTTTCTTAACTAATCTTGTACATCTATTTTTGAGGTTCCTATTTAAATTCATTTTAGTGCGGAGAAACGTGCACATATCAATTAGATCCGGGATATCATCCGTATAGTCTTTGATAAGTTCTTGAAGATTTTGTTTGCTACGGGAATTATCTAAAAAACTAATAAACTGGTCTAAGGTGAGTGGGAAGTGAGGTTGTGTTTCTGACTGATCCAGCTCTGTTTTAATATCCTTCCAAACTTGTTCTTCACTTCTGTCATCGAGAGTTTTCTTCTTCTTCTTGAGTGACTTAGGGGTCTTCTTTAGTTCTTCGTCCAGAGACCAATTGCTGTCGGTTTCATCCGTGTAATCACTGACTATAATATTACTGTCATCTAAGGTAGGTTCAGCTTGATTTATTTCCGGTTGTGATGGTTCTGAAGAGGTAGATGGATGAATCCGCTTAACACCTTTGTATATGTCAAATTTATTGTGTGGTAGTAAGTTTGTTGGTACTTGCGGTTTGGAAATTTCAGTAGGGGGGTAGATTTGGTTTATTTCATATTCAAGATTAATTGTAGAATTGAGAGACTGTGACGGTAGCTTGTTGGATTTGACTGTAGTGTCATTGGAAGTAGTTGAATTGTCTTGCGTGAGGTTGTTAGGACCTTTGGTACCGAGAACCTGTTGACTGCTTTGCGGACAGTATTTTGCCAAGTGTCCCATTCCATTACATACAAAGCATTTCATTGTTTCGTTTGTAATATAAATCCAATAATTGGTTTCATCATAGTTAATTTGCATCGATTCTGGTAATCTTTTTTCATCCTCAGGGGAAACGTATACTTGTCTCCTAAAGCTCATAATGTGTGAAAAACCAGGGTCCGGGATGCCCACTTTCATGAATGTTATGGGAGACAATACTTTAATACCCATTTCATTAAATTTTTCTTCTAAGATATCGTGCGGAATTATGGGGCAAACGTTGGATAAAACGATACGTTTGTTTCTTGTTATCAGCGGCCGAATCTCCAATACGTGGTCTTTCACTTTAACGTTTTTAATGACGTCAACCAATTCGTCAGCTGTTTGTTTTGAGTCCAAGTACACGCAGATTCTCGAGTTGGAAATGCGAGAAATGAAGCGGATTGACGTTGATTTGGTCACTGCGGAAAGGGCTAACAAGTAGTCTCGAATCATGATTCCGTCGATTGAGTTTATAATAATAGCTTGATCTTTCTTCGGGTAGCTGGTTTTAGATGTAACATTGGCATAACTTACGGTGGGGGTAGGTTTATCCATAGTGTCAGAGGGGCTCCCGTTGCCAGGAGTACCCCTAACTTGACAAACGGTGTTAAAACAGAACACTCGGTAGTGATATTATATTCGTAATTACTCGTTAACCGCGCCGCGTCGACCGATACGTGTGAACCGTACGGGGACCGCAAGGCAACTGGAATCCATATTTTATTTGAATATCTGCTTAAAATATTGCTATGAGTCTCTTGCCATTGTTCTGTTGTAAGTGTCGAAGCAAGTTTTTTTTTTGTGTTGTTGGCAATTCAAAGATATACTATAAATACATATAAAATACTGTTTTCGAAGAAAATATTTTAGTCGAATTGTGTTAATGATATTTTTATGATAAATTAAGTAAGAACACAACCTTAAATTTTATGATACTCATACAAAAAAAACTTGCATTGTCCATCAGACCTGGATATGTAAAAGAGTGTAAGTAATTCAAGTGACAACGCTATAGTGCATGGCTCGCTATTGTATGCGGCCGTCCTCATTGAGCTGCCCATTCGTGTATTTTCAGTGTACACGGGAACTATCTATTTGTTGGATTTCCTTTCAATTTCAAAACGAGGACATGTATGATTTACTGGATTATAAAACGCTATTCAAATGGTATAAAATCTCTTGTATCTGTCATTTTATTAATAAGTTTGTCGCTCACGAACAATAAATTGGTTCTTTGTTTGTGGCGTCACGAATAAAACACTTCGCTAAATAAAGAAAACTAGAGGTCCCGCAGTAGTCGAAATTCGACTATAATTAATTGGAATTGTAAGTTTGAACACTATTATGATTGTATTTTATACTTCTATAATCACAATTTTCGCCAAGGCTACTCTATAAAAAAATATTAATAAAGACAAACAATATTTAATCTATTCTCAATTTGACCACAGACGTCAAGAACAAAAGTTTGACAATAAATAGTATGCATGCGTGTGTGCGTCAAATACATGGTATGTAGTGTGTGTAATGTTTTCTTTATTGATTTAATGTATCTTTTATGTATTATTTAAAAAAAAATTAGCATTGTGCACTTCTTCTCTATATTCTCTATAAGTGTGGAAAATTTGATACTCCTCCGAGCGCGCAATTTTCGTAAAAAGGGATACAAAGTTTTTGCTTCACGTATTAATATATAGATATAAAAAAAAACAAGAATCACGGTCGATTTTCTCCAACATTCTCGTGTTGTCTAAACATAAGTAACATACATTTACACGAACGGACAATGCATCACGTCCTACGACGTTACTGGCACGCATACTATAAATATGATACGTCATCGCAAGACCGACCGATACCTTTTATAACGCAATAAATAACTCGATATGTGAAAGAGACACCTACTTACTTACGTGTTGGTTGCTTGACATTAATAATCGATTTAAAAAAAAATCGAATTTGCATAACGATTTTTGCTATTATATTTTAGTCATAATATTTTATGCACGGACCTAGTGATTAAATCAAATAATGCATTTTTATTTGTTTTTGTCCATTACAAAATTAAACCTTATTGTGTCTTTTCAATCCTTAAAAAGCAGCAAAGTTCGAATCCGATTACAGCGAGACATTTTCGAAGACTTAGTTGTGGTAGTTTTCCAATTACAGAGTATAATGCGACTCAGTGACGCACAATGCCGAATTATGCTGAAGCTTAATTGGAAAGTGAATTAGTTTTCAAATGCATCAGCAGAGTGCGCTAAGTTAGCACAGTTTTAATTAACATTGATTATTTCTAAGAAACTACGACGAAACGAAAGCCTTACAATTTTTTTCAACATTAAATAATATTACTAACGATAATATAAACAAAATTTCGATCAATGCCAACTTAAAGAAAAAACACTTGTCAATTTTCTGTCACTGAGTCGGTATCGATTGCGAGTATAACGCGAGAGCAGTACTTTTGAGAATGCTCGATTGTGCGAAGCGTTGCTTTAGTTGGAACATTCAACGTTGAGCAATGTTCCAACAATTATGCTGTAATTGGAAAACTACCTGTATTGGAATGACGTCTATGTTGTCTTTTTAAACCGTAGTCAAAATCAGCACTTGCGGAATAATGATATTTATTAACGAATGACCAAGAAGCAGTACTACATAGATTAGGGTCGCCAAAATTTGATCAGATCCGGATATGTTTTTATCAATCGGTATCGATTCTGTTCACAAATGTATATCACATAAAAAATGTAACATGCCTAATGGAAGATAAGTCATATTCTTAATATTGATAAGTTCGACATTTGTAAATAACCACTGCGACAATCACGATACATTTAGCTTTGAAGAAAATTTATTATACGAAAATTGCATTGCAAGTATCATCAATTTAGGATGAAAAAAAAAAGCACGATTTTAAATTGCCCCCAATTTACGAACGTACAAATCTGATTCGAATAAATATATGCCGAATTCAGAAAACATTATCTTTAGGTTCGTTCGTTTCGAGTTATGCATTTGTCACGCCTTAGGGCTTTAATGGAGGCATATTCGTCGTTTGTTGCAACAAGGAAAACTTTGCCGAAATTTAGCTGAATGTGATTGCCGATTGAATGAAAATATGACGTTTCATATCAATTGTTTAATTAAATACGCTTGATATTTTAATAATAGGAAATTTTTTAAACAATATATTCTTAAAAGGAATAGAAAAAAAAGTTTATCATACATTTTTTTTCGCGGGGAAACAGTAATGTTGTTTGGCAGTCTGAGTCAGCAATCACAGAACAGAATATAGTGCAATAAAGAAGATCATTTATTCCCAATTCTAGATCTTTTTACCCTTTGGAATGCATTGGTAACCTGGTGTCCCATCAACACCAGACCGTAACCTTTTCTACCAGCGTAATCAAAATGTGTTAATATTTTCGTTTTTTATTATAAATTATTAAAAAAAAAAAAAAAGATTAAAAGGAATGTTAATGTTTGACCGAAACCTTAACCGAGCTTAAACCGAAATTCTCCGTTGTCAGTTCCAATCTGATATAATCCGTCCGGAGACGATTTTGCTAAGTGGCACCCACCCGTCTAGTTTATCAAAAACATTTGACAGTAATCCTTTATCGGAAGCAATTCCACGAAAAAAACTTAACGGCGAACCGGTAGCTTTAGACGATTATCGATCATAAAATAAAAATAGGTATTTCAATCAGTCATTTAACCATAAATAAATTTATTTTATTTTACAAGTTATTATACTTATTCGAAACAAAACTTTGCTCAAAACATTCATTAAGTAGTCTGTATATTTGTATGTTTTTTTATTGTTTTAGATAGACGTTACAAACTATCTTTGCACGAAATTTTACATAAATTCCTTCATGCAATTGCGTGGTTGAGCAAGAGAAATCCAAACATACAATCTTCCGCATTTATGATATTAGTATTTTTTTTTTTTTTTTATAGCTTACATGGGTTGACGAGCTCACAGGCCACCTGGTGTTAAGTGGTTACTGGAGCCCATAGACATCTACGTAAATGCGCCACCCACCTTGAGACATAAGTTCTAAGGTCTGAGGTATAGTAACAACGGCTGCCCCACCCTTCAAACCGAAACGCATTACTGCTTCACGGCAGAAATAAGCAGAATGGTGGTACCTGCCCGTGCGGATTCTCAAGAGGACCTACCACCAGGCATAGATATCTCGGCTCTTATATTAATTTTTAATGTAATAGACTATAAACATTTACATGTTTCCTGACTTATGTGCCTTAAGCTACTTATCTTAAAAGGTAAAATAATAGACGCCTCCAGTCAGTACCCGAAATAAGGTCACTATTCTTGCATCTCTCGATATTAATTATGTCGAAAGAAATTACGTAGGTCATAAACATCAAGTCCGTTATCTGAATGCACCTTCGGGACTGAGCTTATGGTTAATACATTAAAAAACGCTGACATAACTTTTGTAATAATACTCATAATTTATCTTTTTGGCTTTGATAAATGTATTAAGCATGAGACTTTTTTTTCCTCTTAAGATATCTTTGCAATGCTTTGTATTGAGTTCCGTGATGTCCTTAGTCCAGGTTTAATGCACTAAAAGTGGATTCCAGAGTGTTAAAAAAAGTGAAAAGCGAAAATTTGTAAATATTTTTCATCAATCTACTGGTGGTAGGACCACTTGTGAGTCCGCGCGGGTAGGTACCACCGCCCTGCCTATTTCTGCCGTGAAGCAGTAATGCGTTTCGGTTTGAAGGGTGGGGCAGCCGTTGTAACTACCTAGTCAGGTCATAAGTATTGTCACACAGTAAAAACTTTTCTTTTAGAATGCTGGCCACAAAAAAGTTTAGTGAATTCGAATTTCGAATTGTTCATGAAAATAAAAATGTATACTTTTAGAATTTTACTCATTTTTAAATATGGAGTGGACGCTTAAAGAAGACCGTGTTGCAGTTATTGCGTTGCATCGTTGCGGTTACGCGCCAATTCAAATTTTTAACATACTGAAAAATTTGAATATAACCAAAAGATTCGTTTATCGTACCATCAAACGATACAATGAAGACTCTAATGTAGTTGAAAGGTCAAAAAGTGGTCGCCCTCGGTCTGTTAGGACTCCAGCAGTGATAAAACTGTGAAGACGCGAATTCAAAGAAATCCCAAACGTAAGCAGAAACTGTTGGCCCTTCAGATGGGGTTAAGCAGAACCACGGTGAAAAGGGTGTTAAATGAAGACTTAGGGCCTCGGGCATATCGAAGAAAAACAGGACATCGTTTGAATGCTCGTCTAATGGACCTGAGACTGAAGAGATGCCGCGCTTTGTTGAAGCGGTACGCGGGAAAAAAATATCGGGAAATTCTTTTTTCGGATGAAATAATTTTTACCGTAGAAGAGAGCTACAACAAACAAAATGATAAGGTGTACGCACACAGTAGTGAAGAAGCGAGCAACCGTATTCCGCGTGTCCAACGAGGTCATTTTCCATCCTCGCTCATGGTATGGTTGGGAGTTTCTTATTGGGGCTTAACAGAGGTACATTTTTGTGAGAAAGGTGTGAAAACGAATGCAGTTGTGTATCAAAATACAGTCCTGACGAACCTTGTGGAACCTGTTTCTCATACCATGTTCAATAACAGGCACTGGGTATTCCAACAAGATTCGGCGCCAGCTCATAGAGCGAAGAGCACACAAGACTGGCTGGCGGCGCGTGAAATCGACTTCATCCGGCACGAAGACTGGCCCTCTTCCAGTCCAGATTTGAATCCGTTAGATTACAAGATATGGCAACACTTGGAGGAAAAGGCGTGCTCAAAGCCTCATCCCAATTTGGAGTCACTCAAGACATCCTTGATTAAGGCAGCCGCCGATATTGACATGGACCTCGTTCGTGCTGCGATAGACGACTGGCCGCACAGATTGAAGGCCTGTATTAAAAATCACGGAGGTCATTTTGAATAAACTTTAGTGTCATAAGAATCTATGTTTTGTTAAGTTCATTTTGATATATGAATGGTTACATAATGAATAAACTTGTTTAAATTATTTTACATTAAACATGTGACAGAATTTATGACCTGACTAGGTATACTTGAGACCTTAGAACTTGTATCTCAAGGTGGGTGGCGCATTTACGTTCTGGATGTCTATGGGTTCCAGTAACCACTTAACACCAGGTGGGCTGTGAGCTCGGCCACCCATCTAAGCAATAAAAAAAAAAAAAACTGCATAGAAAATTCTCGAAAGTCTTAAAAATCAAAAGCGCACCAAATGGCTTCGAAGAACGTTAACTTATTATCCATTACCGAGTCACATTACACAATTAATTACACTAAACATATTATTGTGATAATCATTTTTGGCAATGATAGCATCCTTTGAATTTTTTTTAATTCTATTTTCATTATTGGTCGGCGTGCAATAAGATATACATACTACTTTCTGTAAAATGTGTTTGTCGTGACAGCAAAACAAAAAAAAACTTCAAGTTAATAACGATCCTGTAATTACAACAAAAAACATGTTCTAAGGTAAACTTAATAGCTCGTATTTAATAGCAAAACTCAAGAGAAAATGAAGGGAAAATCACAGAACATATTTCGTTTAGATTTCTGAGTAATTACATTAACAGATAACTATCTGGAACCTCTTACTTTCTAAATACAATAATCACATTTAACTTGACAAATTAATGTTGTGGTGTGGACGTAAAGCTCGCTCGTCTCAACTTGCGGTTAGTTTTTTATATACTTATATTTAGTTCACTTTAATATCTATAAATGTTTTATATAATTTTTTTAATTTGTTAATTGTGATAATTGTTTTTTTATGGATGGGTAAACGATTGCACGGCTCTTTGGTGTAAAGTAATTAGTGCCCCAGAGCCACCACTCGGCTTGAGACTCGAAGTCTAATTTTTTCCAATAATGCCTGTCCTTCAAACCTGTGTGCTTAGTGCGAGTTTTTTAACATTCTCGATAGCGTAAAAGTTAACTCAAATTTGTATGGAGTGGGATCGTTTGCCTACGTTTGCCGCTAGGGGCGCTGTTCCAACTAAATAGAGTTAACTTTTACGCTATCGAAAACTTTAAAAAGCTCTCACTAAGCACACCGAATGTATAATTGCTTCGCAGCAGAAATAGGCAGCTTCATCGTGGCTTAAAATTCCTATCTAAAATGTTGTATAAAAATAATAATAGTTTTTTATTTCGGTATCTAATGAATAATATTTTCTACATAATTTTGAAGAACATTGTTTTTTAGGAAGAACAGGAGTCCATCGATTCTAATACTCAACGATCTCGTTATCTATAAATTGAAAATGCACTCTTCAATTGTATATTTGAAAGCTATAAAATGAAACTTTACTGATCAGATCGAGGTGCCTTTTTCGAAGTAATCAGTTGAAAATTTGTGTAAAGAAATACAAATACTCGTTAATGTTCTACTGGTCTCCCGGTGATTCGTTCCCGTTACAGCAGCGGGACCATCCGGGTGATTTACGAGTTGGTCTGATACATACAGCGCTCCGTGCGGCGCGACAGACTTGCCGACTATCGTAAGACTACGGGATGTTCGCCGACATCCAAGAAAGAGGGACTTGATCGGTTTCTCTGAACATTTAAAAAGCAAACATGGAAATAATTTGTAAAGACGACTGATTATAAGTTTGAAACTGAAATGAGGCTTTCTTCAAACGTGGCTCGTGGAGTAGGCAGAAGGTTGGTTCTATCTCTGGCATTGCCGACGTCCACGGCCGACAGTAATCACTCACCATCAGGTCATCATACGCTAGTTAGCTTACAAGGGCAATAAAAAAATAATTGAATTGGAAGCGCACCAAGGGATATATCACAGAATTAGTAGCAGCGGTCTCCACACGGGGATCGTTAACTGGTTTTTAACTGGTGGTAGGTAGGCTGTATTGCAGGTGTCCTTGCTTTACTTAGTTTTTAGTTTCATTATTAAGCTATTGCATAGATTTTATCGCGGGCCTTGAGCGCGGCGACCGAATCATGAAATTCCGTAACTAAAAAAACCTTACACCCCTCCCTCCGCCCACCATGTAGCTCGCGTTCAACACATTCATACGTTGCGCTTGTGTAGTGTTTGTGAATAAGCGCGTGGCGTGACGTCACACTGCATGCGCATCATGAAAAGTCTGCCCATCTCTCTCTCGCGCGGTCTAGCTTATGATTGTGAAGGGGACAGTTAAAGAAGAAGAGGTGAAACCCGGTCTTCCTCTTCTCCCTCTTCTTCTCTGGAGGCGCCGGAGTCCGACATAACCCGTTTTCTTACCCCCCTCGACCGGGTATCCGTAAATGGATTCCCCAGCGTTAAAAAAAAAGGTCTCGTTGATAACTACCATTTTGAGTATTTCGGCCGTGAAACATGGCCGCTGTGTAATACGTACAATGAAGATTGTCTCAAGGCAGATTACGGTATTCGCGTTGTAATTAAAAAAGGTCTGTGTAATTAAAAAACCGAGCATCGAGGATGTAGCTGCTTCCGTGCTTTCTCCGTGTTCGCACTTTAATGCTAGATGCGCCTTACCTAATTACACAACATTACTTAGTTTATTAGTTTCTTGGCACAGAAGGGAATGTTTTGCGATTAATCGAACATCTGGTTGGTCTGGAGGCTAATCACCTTGGTTACTATACCTCGGGACCCAGGTTCGATTCCCGGTCGGGGTCAGTAGCTTTGTTATGTGTTTTGGCATATCTTTTTATTATTATTTTATATTGCTTGGATGGGTATACGAATACAATCTTTGTATTGGGAGTTTTGTGTGTGTATAAATATAACTAACATAAATGCCGCCACACACCTTGAGATTAGAGTTCGAAGTATCAGTTTTACAGTACTACAGCTGGCCCACAGTTCAAACTGAAATACGTGAAGTAATGATGCGTTTCGGTTTGAGAGCCAAAAATACAGAAGGGTATAAATACCCAACCACCAGTAATGACGTAAATTAAAATTTCTTTTAGATGTAATATTTAATACACGTTCTTATTTATTCCTTTACCGTGGAAGTAATTCGTGAAGTGAGTGGTGAGTGGTTACCGTCGCCCATGGACTTCCGCAATGCCAGGGGCAGAGCCAAGCCGCTGCTTACCGCTTAATAATCTCTACAAGCCTCTTTTAAAGAAGGACATGTCATAGCGCTCAGGAAACACCGTGGAGGGGAGCTCATTCCATAGCCGGATGGTACGTGGCAAAAAAGACCTCTGGAAACGCACTGTCGATGACCGTAGTGGCTCCAGGTAGTATGGATGAAGTCTACTCCGGTGGCGGGCGGTGCGGTGGTAAAAATGAGATGCCGGTATCATCTCGAACAATTCCTCAGAGCACTCCGCATGGAACATACGGTACAAAATACAGAGGGAATCGAAGTCCCTCCGCAGACCCAAAGGTTCCAAATTTCCAACTTTATTGGAAAATATGAGTACCTGCCTGCGAAGCTAATATCGGCACAATCGTATCGCTCGATACGACCTTCCCGCTCGGCCTATCTTTTAGACCACGCCGACTTCAAATTTAAGCGGATTGTTTGTGTTGCAATTTTTTTTTAAAGCGATACATGAGTCAATCTGCTGTCATAGGCCGTCTAGAATTCAGTGATCAACTTAAGATAATCGAAGTCTTAATTAAGTACGTAAATATAACGGCAAATTAACATAACTCATGCTTGTTTATATTGGTGATGCTCACAACGACTTACCGAGGGCTCTTTGTCATTGCATTAAAGTACATTTTCGGGTATTCGTTTTATTCGAAACATTTATCGAAGTGCATTGGCACTTGTGACGTAATTTGCTTTAGCCAAAATCCGTCGACTACGGGAGGTATGGCCCACTTAAGCAGTGACCGATGGCAGTTAAAATTATTTTAATGCTCAATCGTAATGTTTTGGATGATTTTATGGGTAACGTAAAGACTCTTTGGAGTTTCAAGGGCACTTTGACCTTTTGGGATGTTTTGGATAATGGTCACCAATAGGTCGATAAGAAAAAATAGTATTTTTTTCTTTGTCATATCACTCTTGTTAGAGCGTGGTCGTAATTGATTATTATTGCTGTGGGCAGATGTTATGCGCTTCACTAGCAATCGCCACTTCTCCCGGTTTGTGGTGAGTCTGATGAAAGTAGTATTAGCATTGTTTAATGTAACAGTTGTATAATTATAATATAATATAATACCATCAACCATGAATAGTGGGTAAACATAATATGTAGTGTTCCAGCAATTTCAACGAAATAGTGTTGTAATTCTTACGTTTTGAATATAATATACGTATAATAGTATAATTGTGGTGATTATGGACGACTAAAGACTTATATGATATATATATATTTTTGATGTATAAGGCGATGTGGGAATAAGATGCTAACTCCAGACTTAATATTAACAGAAAAAGTTTTGTTGAGTTGTTTAATTAATAAATAAGTTTAACAATCACGCTAAGTCTGTTCCAGAACTTCTTAGAAATGTTCTTATTTCGAAAATATTTTTTTACTATTCTGAAATGAAACAAGTGTGTTGCGAGTGGTTTTTTACTGGTGGTAGGACCTCTTGTGAGTCCGTACGGGTAGGTACCACCGCCCTGCCTATTTCTGCCGTGAAGCAGCAATGCGTTTCGGTTTGAAGGGCGGGGCAGCCGTTGTAGCTATACGGAGACTTTAGAACTTATATCTCAAGGTAGGTGCCGGCATTTACGTTGTAGATGTCTATGGGTTCCGGTAACCACTTCACATCGGGTGGGCCGTGAGCTCGTCCACGTAACTAACCAATTAAAAAAAAAGAACTTTGACGATAAGTTCAAATAAATTACATTTAATTTCGTGGAATCGCATGACCTACATATTAGCACATATAGCGACATAGTAACATCAAAAAGTGACGGGATTTCTAAATGTATGATAAAAATGATTAGCTTGAACTCGAACCTGTGTCCTCTCACGCAACGACTGACCAGCGCAACAAGTCTCACACAAGTTTCAATGGAATTTAGATTAAATATTTACACGTCACCTTACCTTTTATATTGTCTCGTTATATGGTAAGAGTCTGACCACCTGAATGCCACCGAACTTAACGGTAATCGATATAATATCAGCAGTCACGACACCCTTGTAACCCAACACTACGTTTCCTTATAAATAAACAAACATCTGTCAATTTATAAACGATCTCAAGCGAAAAGCACCCTTAAATTTAGCACATTAAAAGTGAGCATCCTGGCACCGTTAATGTTGTCGAGATTCACCAATACACCTCCCACGTATTGAAAGAGTTATTTGTCTCCCAAATTAACCTTAAACCGTTATGTGTGCTAGATAGGAAGATTATGGTGGTGCCATCTTTACAGTAATGAAGTGCTTACATTATTGTAAATGCTATCTTTTATCTTCGTCTTGCGACTGTCTCACTGAGTGGTCGAACGGTGCCAGTGGCACTCAAAGTTTACATCAAATATGTCTTTAAAAAAAATGCGTACTACACAAAAATGATTAAATACGCAGTACAACTTCAACAAGATAATCAACAGTAGTTTTAACTCTTGAACTATAAGGATTTCCGCTGCTACGCGAAATACGTCAAAGAAATTTCTACTGCATTGCATCTAACTTTTAAATTTACATTAAAATTTTCAAATTTCAAATTATTACTAATAATTATTAAAATTTTTCAATTTAAATTTACGTCATGAAAACTATAAACATTTGCATGATCACAGGAATTCTTTTAGAAAAATAAACTATTGCAATTAATTATTTAATTTCGCTCGGAGATCATGATTATTCAAATATTCATAAAGCTTAGGCTGCAACCCCTTACGTACCAAATAGCCCACGAAATTTACTGACCGATACATTATTTCACGTCACTAATAAATAAATATTTATATTGTATTAAATTATGAAATAAAATGTACTTTCGTTACGTGTTTCGGGCTAACTTTCGCATTTCTAAGAACTTGTCGGCAATTTGTGCGAGTTCTTGCGCCTGTAACGAAATTGGCTGTAGGGTTAGCGCATAGGAATTAATTAATTAATTATTTATACTACAAAATAAAATATTTAATTTCTTATCCATTCAATTCATTGATATTTTCGATATTTTCTCAACAAATGTACATTAAAATTAAAATAATCTGGTAAGGAGCTGCATAAAAATATTTTTATAGGAAAGGATATGGGTTCATATTAGCCTCATAATAATTGTAGCCTGATAATCTTGGTCAATATTTGAAGTCGATTTTCAAATGCAAAAATAATTTACTTAAATGTTATGGACCGAAGTTGTAGCTTTTGTGCTTTGTTCGGGAATTTGGAGGCTGATACTCAAATTTTTTCAAACATCACAGGTATTGAATTTAACCATTTCCATCAGTCACTACTACATACATAATGTGTATGTACCTATATCGCTTATGGAACCACTAAGACTGCTTTCATAATATTAATTTATGTAATAAATTTACATAAACTAGTGGTAACTTTTTTTTTTTTTTTCTATAAAGAATCTCTCTAAAGATTTCATTTTTGTTCCGTTTGGGGTGGAAACTTTGGGCCCCTGGGGCCCATCTGCTAAAAGCTTTTTTAAGGACCTTAAAAAAACTTTTTGAGGCCTCGGGAGACCAAAAGGCCGGTACGTATTTTGCACAAAGAATTAGCATTGCTATCCAGCGTGGAAATGCTGCCAGCCTTCTGGGAACTCTGCCAACCGGCGGTGAGCTAACGCAGATTTTCTATTTATAAGTAGCTTTACCTACATAATTATTATTTTTATTCACTAAATAAATTGTATGTAATAAATTAATTATCATGTTAAAATATGTACTATATATTAGTAAACAATATTTTGGAAGATACTAGCGTTCTAAGTAATTCATTCTTCAACGTAAGCAACGTAAGTTCAGGTTAAATTATGATAAAAGATATTGTTAAGGGATTGTGAAGATGATGACGTACATAGTGGCTGGAAGGTGGTCTAATAGATTCATCAAATTGCACTACGGATAAGTAAAAATTCTATTGATTATAACAGTAAATTTGAGTACAATTTTGTGCTATAATACATATATTCTTAAGGAGCAACCCTAAGTGCCTTCTTTTCAGAAGAAGATAGATGATTTGCGGAAGCGATGTTACAAATATAACATATTTGCATCGTTATTGATTTATATATTGTACGAAGTCACGCCGCCTCGAACGATTTATTCACGCAACACGGCCTGTTTTAAAAATAATGAACATTTATTAAGAAATAACGGGATTCTTTTTTGCTTCCTATAACTTTAGCAAGTCATAAATGTATTCATTTCTGTGGGCATTTTTAAAGTTTGATCTTCTGAACTGATTTCTGGTAGATGAAATTCTAATTCTAGAATTAAGAATATTTATTTACTGTTCAAAACGACTCTAGTCGCCACAGGAGCAGAGTTCATCTGTAATACCTTGAAGCTTTGTATCTGCTGGTTTTAATCCATAGTGTGCTTACAGAGATTTTGTCACTTACCTTCCTACTGTACTACCTACTTACTACCGTACTACTCGGTATTTTATTAATACATGTTATATATAATCTTAAAATTAAATTTAGTAGAGAATAGCTCTCTCTTCTGCCCCAGGCTTTACGTTTTGACGACAATCTAACTCTATCTTTGACATTACCGGTGTTCATAGGCAGCTGTAGTCCCGTACTATCAGATAGGCATGTCAGTCTACTCTAGACAATAATAATAATAAAAGAGCTTTCGTCTTTTTTTTTATTTTGTTGATTTCTCTTAGCGCGTAATTCACTCGTTTCTTTATTTGATGTTTCTCAAAGCTTATGAACTGTTTAGTACCTTTCATAGCATATTGACGAACACTTGTGATACCAGATGCTACTTTATCGCATACAAATTATTCAGAAACTTTTGAATTATAAATATGTTGGCACACGTCAGGGATGGCTGAGCGGTAGGTTCCATCATCTCTCGTATTCGATTGAACTCAGTTTAGTCAATAAAACTTTTCAATAATAATTATTGAAACTCAACACACACAACTTTCACAATGACAGGGTAAACCGACAGTTTCGTTCCACATACCGACAGATCGACTGACTGACTGACTGTCAGAGACTCACTGACTGAGACGGACGTAATGACTGTCTGACACGGAATGCCACGACTCTGTCCACGTACCGCCATTTTATACTGTGGCGTTACGGAGTCTACCCTACATTTTTGTGATATTTATCAAAACAACATTTCATCATTTAAAATAATAGTCAAAACCACCGTCTTAATATTACTAAAAGTCGTTATCCACGACAAATATAAACAGAAAATAATCTAAATTCATTAGTCAATTATAGAAAAATGTTTTTGTGAGATATATGTATATGCGACGTAACGAAAGCCGTATAGGTGTCATCCTATTTATTAATTTAATTCACCTTTTTTATTTGTCATTTTCAGGATGTTAGGACGGACACCAACATTGCAAAGTTGTAAGCTTTGTTTAATAGTAAACCATCACTATGCGAATCTTCATTAAAATAAAAAATAAAAAACGGTAATCAAGAACTTTATTTGCAATAAAGTCTTTGCATCGCAAATCAAGCCAATGCAAATCAAAATTACGAAATGATGTTCTTTTTTTATTTCTTTTTAGTTTTCGATTCAAATAATCGAAACGAATCGATTTATTTGGTTCGGGGTCGTGTTTAAATTAATAGGTTTTTATACGTTTGCCGCTCCTGGTAATAATTCGGCTACGCATTGACAAGGATGAATATATTGTGTAAATTTTCATAATAATATTATGTGGAATGCATGATGCGGCCATTTTGAATATCAAATTTAATTCGAAATTAGACTATTTTGCATTGGAATTTTGTGCATACATACATTTGTACACTTATTGGTTATGCCAGGCAGAAAAACAATTAAACTAATATTAAAATTTTTGTTAAATTTTCACCTAGTCCTTTTTTTATAAATAAGCTTAATAATAAAACATGCTACAGTTAAAAGTATGCAACAATTCTGTCGAATTCTTTATCCAGATCTGCACTTTATTAGGGCGGGTATCGAATAAATCGATAACAAGAGATCGAATCAAGATAATCGATAAAAAATGAACCGGTCTTCGACCTTAACCTGTAAGAATATATAAAAAAAAGGATGGAGATTTTTCTTCGTTTTACTTCGTTTGGGCGATGAGAAACATCTATAAGCATATATTTTGGAAATATTATTAACATTTCAGCTATAAATATACGTCATGTACACTTAAATGTCATAAAATTCTACACGATAAACGCTATGACTCCAATTATGAATTAAACTCAGGTGGGTCGTGCGCTGTTTTACTTATGCTAAAAAATATCTAGAAGACCCTGGTCGGAATGTTTGGTATTACATTTGAGAAACTTACATAACACGGACTAAATTGCAAGACTGAGTATTTCTAGTATTCACAAATTCGATTTATCATTATTATATTTTTCGAATTTCAAAATCGATATTGTAGTGTGAACTACTATCACCAATTTTGATGAATGATTATGGGGCATTAAGGCATTAACGCACCTTTCATTTTAATACGTGTGGATTGGTCAGAACAGCTCACGATTTATCTGGCTTTAAAAACAAAATTTGTAAATAAAAACAACATAAAATATACATATTTACTTTTGAGAAATGGTCATTTGTTAAATAAATTCTGCATAACTGCATACATTTCAAATGTAAATCGATTAGATTACACAATATCAATCAGCGTTTGTCCTTTTTTGTTTCCTTGCTATTTCACTTTAAAATTTATTTTTGAAGTGAAAACTTCTTTAGAATCGTTGTGATTTCAAATCGGATGCAACGGATAAAACGACAGGTAAGAGACACAAATACAAAAATGTGTAGGATGAAGCCAGCAAAGAATGAGACAGAAATATACATACTATTTAATACAGCGCCATCTGTGAGATTTTTTAATACTAACGTGTGTATGATAGCTCTTGTAGTGAATTTTAATTTAGGATTATACGTGAAATTAAAATATCAATTCACAGAGGGCGCTACCTTACAATTATTTACTAATGACAAAATTTTACATATACTTAAGACGTTTAGGATAATTGTATTTTAATTTTGGAAGGTTTCACTTCTACCACGTGTGAATTGCACACATTTTGTTTTTTTTTTGTATAATATGTAGAACAATTAAGTATTCATTTAATAAATTACATGTCCAATCCAATAAAGTCTCGAAATAGAATTGTAAAAGTATTATTTTTATAAAAATAAACCTAAGTTGTTCCTTACATCATGACCTGAAGAGACTTGTATGTATTACATATTGTGGATTTCAAGTGATGTCACGGTAGCGTAGAAGGAAATACAAGCCTTTGGTAGGTCATTGAACCCACATTAAACCTAAATAGGAAGACGGTAATAGAGTTTCGCTAAAAACGGATTTCTTACGGAAACAACACGTAAATGAAAAAGTCCTTATTGTTTTTAATTGTTTTAATTAAGAATCGACACTACATTGTTGTGTACTTTTGGAGAGACAAGATATTAAATTTTTATGAAGCAGTTGTATGATCGTTGTCTTTCTAAATTTGTTAGCTTTTTGTTCATTGTGTCTTCATTACTTAATTTAGCGTAAAAAGTTTTGTGATTTTATTTCAAAATTGATTTTCTTCGAACTAAAACAATTCCATAATGTAAAAGTGTCTACATCTATGTATTATATTTAAAAAGTTTATTATTGTTTCATTACATTTTTTATTCGTTACCTAAGCAATGTTTTTTGACAATGTCTACAATGTATAGTAAATTCCCAAAACTCCCGATAATTGAGCAAAAAAACACCCAAAAGTTAAAGATAAAACGAGGAAAGTAACACATTACTATGTGTATTTCTAAAAAGTCAGAAGTCCTCCACAGTCGCATATTATGCTTAAAGGTCAAATTCGATATTATCTTTTAAAACAAAATTAGTTGAAGATTTTTAAATACTAGTTAAGAACGATAACCACAAACCGTTTTTAACTTAATTCTATATAGTTAACATATTCAAACTATGAGTGTTCCGAATTATCTTGTCTCAGACGGAGTCATTCTGACAGCGGAGTTTAGGAGTATTAAATGTTTTAAGTAAACACGAATCACGAATATTTATTGTAATTTCTTTTAGTTGTAAATATGATGGCTTTTACGAGTATCATATTTTTACATTGCTTTATAGTCTAACTAGCCGTACTCGCCCGCTGCCCATCGGGCATTTAAAATTAACATTATTATTTATTGTCATTATTATTAGGGAGTCCAACACTCATATAAATATTAGCCTATCCATTAAGTATATGTATTTTCTACATGGATACCAAGTTTCAAGTCAATCGGATGCATGGTTCAATAGTTATAACGGAACATCCGTAAAAACCACTGTAGATTTATATAGTTATATTAGTATAGATTTCCATAATAAAAAAAACATTGCAAGATGTGGCCCGCTGTATTCGTAGCTTTGGCCCAATGAAGGAAATACAATATCAGTCTTTAATCTCAATGCTAAGTTGATTTGAATGTAAAGTAGTTACGATAAAAGTCATTTTCCTCTGCAAAAAACTTGTCTCCTATCTCCGTCATGGTTTATTCTTATTTGGATTTCCCCATTCAATTCCCTGCGGTGACGTTTGCTATGACGAATCAAATAATTATTTCAAAAAAAAAGGATCGTATTTCATTATCCCTACTTTTTGGGAAACATAAATTTTCCGTCTTTTTAATTATTTTAGACATCTATAATATTACGTTAAGAAGGGTCTTATTTTTTTTTTTCATTTTATTTTGCGTCGTACCTGCTTGTGACAATAACGCGGTTTTTATGTCTGTTTGTAATACTGTTATTCATCTTGTTAAATAATTCAGAATGACCGCATTTCTGTTTCATTATTTATCGTAGAGTCGTATGATGATAAGGACGTGGGCCCGTACGTGTCTTCTTCTTTTACACGGTTCATCCAAGTCTTTTTAGGACGCCTCTTCTTCACATTACCGTTACTGTAGGAGCTATCAAAACTATCTTTACGAGTAAATAATACTGTGGTACCAGTTACTGGAGCCCATGGACATCTACAATGTAAATGCGCTCCCCACCTTGAGATATAAGTTCTAAGTTGTCAGTATAGTTAAATTCTAATTTGTTTTCGAAGCAAAGCAGTAATGTGTTTCGGTTTGAAGGGCAGGGCAGCTGTTGTACTAAAGGCTCTGGGACTCTGGGACTTAAAGTCAAGTCTATGGGCTCTGAAGACCACTTAACACCAAGTTGGTCGTGAAATCGTTCACCCATCTAAGCAATGAAAAACTGATTCTATACTATCCTAATATATTAGTAAAACTTTGTATAATTGTTAATCAAATGTTAATTAATACGTGTTGAACGGATTTGGATGAAATTTCACACAAAAACAGTTCACAGATTAACATATATGACTTCTATCATAGTAAAGGGCTTACCGGGTGACGCTGACTACTTCTGCCAATGTAAATGTGACAAAGCATTCGTTGGTTAGTGATACATCGGCTGGTAGTATAGAGAGCGACAAAACTAATTATTTATTACGGGAAGATGAAACCTTAAAATAATTACGTTATTCATTAATGATATTTTTCTGTAGAACTATGACGTCATTGTTCAAACGTCCACGAGAATCACCTGTCTGCTGTGGTAATGATAAGTGACCTATACAATATTTATTAACACGTCACAGTTTTTAGAAGTTTACTCATTGATTTTTTAGACGTATTAATAGGGATCTTAGTTCAGAAATCACCAAGACAAAAAGTAATGACGTGCTTATGTTGACTTCAAGGCTATTGACGCTCCGGGTTCGTATCCCGGAGATTGCGAAGTTAATATGTGGATGTGTCATTTAAAACTGGATAATTATTGTCGTTTTAAAAAAGCGAAGTAAAATATATTGTATATGAGTATTTCGGTACCGGTTCTGAAAAAGAATTAAAGTAATTCCGACGATCTCGCTATTCGGAATGATGATTCGATCAACAATATGCTTCTATATTATTTTTGTGTAATGCTCTTAATGAATCAGCGGGTTATGTTCTATAAGGTGTCCTTGATTACTGGAGCCCGCAGTGAAGCCCATGTGAAGTCTACGTCACAACTTGATGATTACCTTCCGTTTTGAGATGAAGACTTCAAACCGGATTTCGAAATAAGTCACCACCGGTTATCCATGAAATTTCAAAATTTTGGCGGTTTCATTTTTTTACACAATTTTTTTCTTAAATTAACCTGGTATTAAATAGTTTTCAAAGTCCATAGACACCATAACATGAATGCAGTCATCCACGTTGACGTATCGAGTCGAAACTTGCATTATATTAATGGTAATGAAATAAATTCCACCGAATGTATGGCTAGTTCATGGAAGCAGCAGACGAAAGAAGCCTTGAAAAACTTTTTAGAGAGATCAGCTTACGATCTTTTAGTGGATAGGCTTTTTACTCCTTTGGCCACAGAGCTCCACACAACTCGCACGTCTCCCAGGCGTGGGAATCTGGTTGGGTCCCGGACCAGAAAAAGAGAGACGAATTTGCAACCAGTATGTTAGGAGCTCAGCCAAGCCGCTGTCAAATTGCAACACACTCATTATACGAAAAATGTTATCGCGTCTTAAGCGATGATTACATAGTATTAAACATTAATTAAGTAGTGTTTTATCTAAATAACATTGTGGGTGTCGCTACGAACCGACAGTTCAAAAGCTAATTACAACAATAACGAGCTTTAAACTTCAAAATAATAATGTCACGGCCAGAATGAGGACGTAAGGTAATATTAAAAACGTCCAAATGACGGGATGATTGAAGACTATGGTGACTTAACGACTAATTTTGACGCGTAGCACTTGTTTTTTCTTTTGTTTGAGACAGTGATATTCCTTGTGGAATAATTGACATATGACCGTTGATTTTTATGGCATGAGAGTATTTTGTTTTACCTGGTTTCAAGTATTGGAGTTTGTTGATGAAATAGCCGACTGGCGCCTAAATTGAGATGGAAAGAAAAAAAACAGTGTAACCAAACAAACGTCATTGTGGAAACTGGTATGATGGTGGTTTTTACCCGCGTGGGCTTACCATACGCTCTATACGTCATTTTTACTAGACATTACATGTGGAAACGGATATTTTATATGTCATATCATCGTTTAAATGAGGAGGGAATTTTGAGGGGCAGCTTTCTTTTAGGGAAATAGAATGTATAAGAGGAAAGGATGTTATAAGTTAAGGAAATGGAGCACTAGATAGAGGTGGCTAAGACGCATGCGCAGGTAGGGGTTCCGAAGACTAACCGATAGAAAAAATTTATTGTAATTTATCACTGGTGGTAGGACCTCTTGGGAGTCCACACGGGTAGGTACTACCACCCCGCCTATTTCCGCCGTGAAGCAGTAATGCGTTTCAGTTCGAAAGGTGGGGTAGCCATTGTAACTATACTGAGATTTTAGAACTTATATCTCGAAGTGGGTGGCGCATTCACGTTGTAGATGTCTATGGGCTCCAGTAACAACTTAACACCAGGTGGGCTGTGAGCTCGTCCATCCATCTAAGCAATAAAAAAAAACCACTGCAAAAATAACACAAGAAACATTTCGAAAACTGTGGTTTCAATTTTACTATAACCAACATTATCCAATCAAAAATTAATACACACCAATAATGTCACAGACAATAAAAGTTATTAGCGAAAATTAAAAATAGCCATGTGCCCAAACGTCATTTTTAGTAATCATTCAATGTGGAAACAGGTATTTTATATGTCATGTCATCGGTTAAATTAGGAGAGAATTTGCGGGATAGAATTTTTTGGGAAATGGAATGTACATATATGAGGAAAGGATGCGATTATAAGTTAAGGAAATAGAGCAGTATTAGATAGTGGTGGTCAGATTGCATGCGCTGGTCTTTAAAGACTATTCGATAAACAGTTTTTATTGCAATATCTGAAAAACCACACAAGAAACATTTCGAAAACTGTGGTTTAAATTTTACTACAACCGACATTATCCAAACAAAAATTACTACACACCAATAATGTCACAGACAATAAAAGTTGTTAGCGAAAATTTAAAATAGCCATGTGACACGTTGATTGAAGATGAGTGGTACGCTTCGGCAGTGTTGCAAGACTATCTGTGTATGTAGGCCAATGTCACACGGCAACGTCGACGCATAAGGCAGGTTACATACGTGAAGTCGATTGCTTATGTAACGACAATTCGATACGATTTATTTTGTCATCGTGTGTAATTCTACTGTGTTCGATTACTGTTGACTTTTATGTTAAAGGTGTCAAACGTACTTCATAGAGCACCAATTGAGTTAAAGGCAAAGGAAACAATTTACTATAATATGACATAAATCTGTTTTCTGGTCTTGCTAGGGTTTTTTTTTAAATTTTTTTTTATTGCCTTTCTAGGCAGACGAGCATACGGCCCACCTGATGGTGAGTGGTTACCGTCGCCCATGGACTTCAGCAATGCCAAGGGCAGAGCCAAGCCGCTGCCTACAAAAGGGTCTGGTTAGGATCACTCCGACTTGAGCCCCGTGAGCTTATCTACTAGTTAAGGTTACGCTATAGCCTCTTAAGGCTATCATCAGCTTAAGTAAGAAAAAAAGAGGGATTAAAAAGATAGTCCTCAGTAAAGAAAAATGTCCAAAGCAAATTTATAAAATATTTTTTGTATTCTAAACTTCATAATGCATTTTCCATTGAGTCTAACTATTTTAAGTTGCAGATGCACTTTGTTTTGCAAACGATGAGCACTGCCATTATCCTTCCTACTTACCATTCAAATTTTCAACAATTCCTTGCTTTCACTTTTAAAATTTTAAAGCAGGAATTAATCACAAATTTTGTAAGAAACTGGTCATTTAAGGAGTTGCAGTTGAATTAATTGAACAATGCATTTTAGATTGTCTTGCCTTAAAAAAATACTGCATCGTACTGGTGATATACTTTTGTGAAGCGGGGCAGATATCGCCAACCTGCCTATGTGCTGTGAAGTTTTCATCCATTACTCTTTACGAGGTGGAAAAGCGACAGTTGAGACTTAGGACCACACATCCGGGGGATGGTGGAAATTATGATGAGTATGGACTCCAAAAGCATTTAATACTAGTCCTTCAAAGAAAGTGTTTTAAACTGGAAGACTTCGAAAGTGCTTTAATTTATTTAATGTGATTTACTTAGATTACGTAAAAATCTATTCGTTATTGTTTCCTAACATAAAATTGAAAGCGCTTTTTTCATTTCTTTAGTGTTCATAAACTTTAGTGTAAATCTTCTAAAACTAACATACAGAGGAGGGCCGTTCGGATTGTCGATAATCCCGGTCTCACGGATCGTTTGGAACCTCTGGGTCTGCGGAGGGACTTCGGTTCCCTCTGTATTTTGTACCGTATGTTCCATGGGGAGTGCTCTGAGGAATTGTTCGAGATGATACCGGCATCTCGTTTTTACCATCGCACCTCCCGCCACCGGAGTAGAGTTCATCCATACTACCTGGAGTCGTTGCGGTCATCCACAGTGCGTTTCCAGAGGTCTTTTTTGCCACGTACCATCCGGCTATGGAATGAGCTCCCCTCCACGGTGTTTCCCGAGCGCTATGACATGTCCTTCTTCAAACGAGGCTTGTGGAGAGTATTAAGCGGTAGGCAGCGGCTTGGCTCTGTCCCTGGCATTGCTGAAGTCCATGGGCGACGGTAACCACTCACCATCAGGTGGGCCGTATGCTCGTCTGCCTACAAGGGCAATAAAAAAAAAAAAAAAAAAAAAACTTACAATTTCTGTCAAATTGATTTTATCAATTTTGTGTAATCATATTTTGTCATCGTCGACGGTTAAGTTTTATTGTAAATTTTGATAGCTCAATGACCATCAATCAAAACACCGAAAATTCTATGAATTTGAATCTCATTTTATCGACAATTAATAAGTTTTTTCTTACGTTCGTTTCGGTTAGTTAAAATTACTCTAATCATTAATTTCGTATTTATTATTATTCATTTAAACTTCTTCTGACTTTCAAAATTTACTGAATAATATAATAATAATACAAATAAATTTCTAAAAATTGTAATAATAAAATAATAAACGCAGTGTCTAAAGAGTTTTATCAAATCTACGTATTGCTTTTATCACACATCTAAGCCAAATAATATTTTTAAAATAATATAATATAATGATAAATGAATCATTCATGCGCTTAGCACCTAACGACTTCTGTCATATACTGTGTAGAATTATTAATATTCTTTTTCTATTATTATTTTTACCGAAAAAGTTCACGAGTTAACGACTCGACATATCGTAAGTTGTCACCGTTGATTATGTTACGTGTTTATTATTTATGTATAGGCAGCTTAACTATCTCGTCCCACCTTAAACATGACAATTGACGTGTAAGCGTGAATCAAGTGTGCGGCTGCGATTGCTAGTTTCACTAAATAACAATCTGTTGTGTGTGGGAGGAATGGATGAAAATTTAGAACCAATTTAATTTTAACTTAAGAATTATACAAGTTTTATTGTATTTAAAGACACTATTTTATACCAGACAGCTTAATGATGGATCATACTGCTTGGACTAGTATAAAGCAAAGGGCGCGTAGTGTATTTATAGGTCAGTATTATATATCAATACTATTGGGAGTTCTTCTACGGTTACGAAAATGTTCAAGTGTGCCGGGTCAGCAGTTTTAAAATATATTTTTTTGATTGCTTAGATGGGTGAACGAGCTCATAGCCCCCCTGGTGTTAAGTGGTTACTGGAGCCCATAGACATCTACGACGTAAATGCGCCACCCATCTTGAGATATAAGTTCTAAGGTCTCAAGTATAGTTGCAACGGCTGCCCCACCCTTAAAACCGAAACGCATTACTGCTTCACGGCAGAATAGACAGGGGGCGGTACCTACCCGCGCGGGTTCACAAGACGTCCTACCACAAGTAATTACGCCAATTATAATTTGCGGGTTTGATTTTTATTACAAGATGTTATTCCTTCACCGTGGAAGTCAATCATGAACATTTGTTGAGTACGTATTTCATCAGAAAAATTGGTACCCGGACACCGGTGCATCGCTCAATACGAATGCACCGGACGTCTTATCCTGTAGGCCACGACAACTTAATACAAATGAAATTTCCTTCTCAAGAGATATGATGGCTTTCTTGTTATGATAACAATGAACTACCGCAACCACTGCAATACTGAGTTTTGTTTTGTAAACGAAGATATGAAGACGACCCCACGTTGGGTCAAGTCAAGTAGCCGAGCTTTTAGATACCGATGCGAACTTTAAGACATAAAGCTGTGGTTATAACTACATATATTGATACATTTTTTTCAGATGGCGTACTACGACTTTTTCGTATAAGTTCGTATTTGATTGAATGAAGTATGAAATTAAAATATAGATGTAAAAAAAATATTGGATTTGTTTGGTGGTATTGAATCAAACGTGACTCTTTTCGTATCCCTGACCTTTGGGTCTAGCAGTATACGGAATTTCGTTCCGTAAATCTATAAATGGTGCAATTATTTGACCTTGCCTATTTCCGAAGATTACTCACCGACTTGTGAGATGTCAGCGTAATGTTTCTCCAATACAAAGCCAATTTCCAAAAATGACTAAGAATGGATTTCTAAAGACACTCAAAAGTTATGACTTTGAACGGTTCTGCGTATAGTTTATGTAATTCAGGGCTGTTCTTAGCGGACTCTAGTCACGTAAGGTTTGTTTTTGTGTAAAATAGAACAAATCAAGCACGGTCATCCGGTCAGAACTTAGGATTCCCTGTACTATGGATACCAGATACTAATAAATATACTTATATACGGATAAATATATATGTAGACACGATCAGCCGTGGAAAAGCTCACAAAAATATGGAAAGTTCGCCACATAATTAAAAACACCAAGGTTTGCTTAATGAGGTAATATTTCCTATTTTCCTATATGGAGCAGAACCATGGACGATCCATCAAAAGGGTCGTAAAAAAATGACGCCCTTGAGTGAGATGTGGTGCTGAAGACACTTGCTGAGAATAAAATGGACTGCTCACCGCACCAATTTTTCCATCCTGAAAGAGCTCCAAATCAAACAAAGGTTTTCGTCAATTGTCCAATTGCGAATCCTTAATACGCTTGGACATATCATCCGCAATGAAAGCTCATTGGAATGATTAATGGTTCAAGGAAGAGTAGACGGTCAACGCTCTCGCGGCCGATCACCCACAAGGTGGATAGACTTGATTAAGTTATCTACTAGGTGGTTCCTTAGTCGCCTCGGAAAATCCGCAACCAAGTAATAAGAGATACATAACCACTACCACTCCGCCAGGAGTGTTCAACTGAGAAGAAGAATATATAGATAACAAACACATAGAGAGCAAAAAAACCTGTTCATCACACAATGTTTGTCACATGTAGGCAGTGGCTTGGCTCTGCCCCTGGCATTGCCGACGTCCATGAGCGACGGTGACCACTTATTATCAGGTAGGCCGTATGCTCGTCTGCCTACTTCTTCTTCTTTGTCGTTTCCTCATTAAAAATAATTCACAAAGGCAATAAAAAAAAGTTATTTTTCAAATTTCCATATAATATTCTTGTTGAGGCGTAAAGATGATGTCTTACTAATTACATATATATTGTAACAAAATCCGATAGTGACTACTTGATAATGATTTCACTAATTCATTCATAATGTATCGACTTTTAATGTCATACGTAGGCCGTTGTTATGTTGCGGGTATTCCCACGTCTTAAATACAGATGATACAATGATTGGTCAAATTTTTGGGTCTGAATTTTCTTAAGAGCATCGCTCGTAAAATTTGAACCTGATCCCAATTACCTAAAGGCTCTTTTTAAAATGCCTGTTTCTATCGCGGAGCTGGAACGTAGTATGCCGGAGGGTATAGAGGGGATAATGCGAAGACCAACGCCTACCTTATGATATGGGTTCGAGGTCCATATTTTCTTGGAAGATCAGCTGTTATGTTCTTAGAACGATCGGTTGTTCGATGCGAACGGAAGTCGACATCTGAGTTGCGTCATATCGTTGTGTGTAAATATTCCGAAATATCTTAATCACGCGGCATTGACGATTAATCGCCCAGAGTCGATATACGCGCGACGTCACGTTTTATGTTATTGTCCTTTCTGTGGCCTCAGGTGGTCATTTATGTGGCCTTAACTATAGGTATCGCGGGAGAAATGACTCGCCCTCATAATATTCAGATCCGTCTCATACGGTCTCACCTTGTGTTACACGATTTGTAAATCACAAGCTAAAGCGATCTTTTCAGATTCAAAATAATATATTACTACTAATATATATAATTACTAATATACTTTTAGTATATATTTTGTCGTAGATTCCGTCTTAGTTGTACCGTTCACAAATTTTATTTTTAAATTAAATACACATGTCGTTTTCATAAAATTATGGTCTATATTCATTAAAATATACGCTTATCAATCAACAATTACAGTAACATACTCAAAAAGATAAGACTTACATTGAAAGTGACAATAAACCTCAGGCAAAAACCTCAAATCGCTACATCTTATGCACTCTGTCGCCGCAAAGGCAGCGATAGCAAGGTGATTAGTGTTTCGGGCCGCGCTGGTGGGAGAAACTCACGCAGTCTCTTGCCGTCAACCGCCCGAAGCGGACGCGCATTCAGTGCGCCGTATGAACAAATATATAAATATAAAATAAATAAATAAAAAACGTGTCAAATAACGTATAGTGGTTCAGTGTTGTGTGCCAGTGTTCAACAACTTTCTCCGATTCCCAAAGTGAGTTTCAGATTTATTATACTGCAAAAATCTACATAACTAGTACATATTTTTGTTTCGTTTATATCACTGTTAAATTTTAAATGTTACGCAAATACTTCAATTTCCAAATATTTTATTATATTGAACTAGAGAATAATATAATATACTTAATTGATATTTTTGAAGGAAAGCATGATTTGATGAAAATATGATTGTTTTGTTAGGAGAGTTCCCCGTTGAAGTCTTTTGTATGCGTAGCGCTCTACCCGAGCTACGAAAGTGTAGCTCTACATTCCGCTGCGTTTTCTAAAGTCGTTATTATTGCATTCGTGTATGCGTTATTCAAATTTATGTTGAATATGAACATTTCGCACGTAAACTTACAGCCAGTAAAATATGTTCACTTAGGTCTTCATAGTATCCGGACTATTGTGGAATTGCTTATTTCGAACACTGGTATATATGTACATATTCAAATTTCGACCAATTTGAGTCTTCGGATGTAGGGCAGCCGCGAAAATTTGAAACAATTCGATGCGTACAAGCAATCGTGCGTTCAACCCGGCAGCAATTGTGATTCATTTTCCATTTGTCAAATAAAAATTTCAATGTCTATTAATAAAATGTTTTACTTTTGTGTCCAATGTAGTGATAACTTATTTTAACTTTTAGCTCTACAGTTTCAAGAATCAAAATTGGATTCGTATGCAATTTCAATTGTACGTAAATTCGTGTAATCAACGTAACGCGATGTATGTTCATGAGTGCTCACAGCCTCCGACAAAGGTTGCGTTTTAATTAAAACTTGGTCGGCAACCGTAAATTATTTCTAAACATTTTGAGCTATCTTTTGTTATCATGAAAACTGTTCCCTGAAAATACATATAATTATCAATTTAATAAAGGACAAGAAAATAATTTTAATGTCTCGGAATTATTTAGGTAATTTATCTTGATCAGCGTAATCTCAGGTCCATATCCGTGCAAGTATTTGACCCAATTTCTGCGTACGGGCGCGCAGAGCTTGCAGTGCGCTTACAATTTAATAATATTACGAGCGATTTGTAAATACAGGATGTTTTAAATTACAAACGTGATATTTACACGGTGCAATGGAGTGGGGTTTTTTAACAAGCAAAATCTCTGTAAGTTACAGTTATTTAAGTTAATATCTACTAGATTATTTTTATAGCCAAAGCTCGTATTAATGTGAATGAAACTAACCTTTTCATACAACAAACTGAGACGCAGGAAATGTACAGTATAGCACAAAGTTCGATTCTTAGTCCGGGTTAGTGATCAGAATGACACGAATGACAGATGACAGTTTCGCAGCATACATAGGCAAGTTCGTAGTATCTACACGTTTGGGCTTACAATTATTATTACGCCTGTCACCAGTGTAAAGAATTTGGTGTTAGAAGTCTGAATATGCGTAATCTCGTCTGCATTTCATCCATCGATAGCATAAGTAATATCATAGCTTTGATCAATGATTGTGTAATGTCTTCCTAATTGAATGTACCCAGTAATTAAATAACTTATCTTATTAAAAATCCCAGAAAATATAACTATTCGAATTTAATGTTAGTCGAAATTCATTATAGCTAAATTGTTAGTAGTATCATAATCATGCGAAAAGTATAGGACAATTTCATTTGGTTTTTAAAATATCTTAATTAAAATATGTTTGATCGTTCTTAATTACGAATAACTCAATTTAAGAATTCCAATCAAACATCATGGGAGCGTGTAATTAAATGTAAATTATTCATATAATATCAATATAGTGTACGTATCGTATGTGTTTGAAAATTTAGTAATAGCCAAGGCTGATCAAAACGTTGTGAAACGAACGGTTGGTTTTGAAACACAGATAGATCGTGTTATGTCACAGAATTTATGTAAACACGTCGAGATACAATAAAAGAATTATATTCGACGGTCCAATGGTGATTTTGGTTGTGTAATATTAAGGTCTTTTGTCAAAAATGTCAACTGATTTTACGCTAGGTTGTATTGTAAGTTCGTACAGATATGCTGTAGCATATTACTTATTGCGGCCGCGAAGTAGTTTTTGTTTCGTTATTTTGGTCTTCTTTTCTCAGCTGATAGTGTGGTATTTAAAACTGTCAATTTGATTCACTGTTAAAGCGCCTAGAAACCCTAGAAATTGGTTTAAAATATAGACAAATTTTTACATACGTAAAATAACCGGGCTGCGTCTGACAACCAAATGGTAATTTCTAGCAGGTCATTGATGAGATGTTCCATTTACTAAATTCAACTGGAGATTCAAAATCGTAGGCATTCTCTACATTCTGGGCCATAATTGAGTTTATAATGTCACCGAAAAATATCTCATAATGGTATGCACTTCATTTCGACGCTTGAAAGGCAAACGTGACTAAGCGACAATAACTGCTTTATACATAAATGATAGGCAATAACCATATTCGATGCACAAAAAAAATATATTTCTAGGTCTATTAAAATCATTTCAATCCTACAGCTTGATGCGTTAAAATAGAATTTTTTTCAGGTATTTCAACTTTAAATTAGTCTACTGTAAAGTTCACGCATTGTCGCTTAGTCACGTTTGCCTTTCAAGCGTCGATTTGTATAAACTATATCCATTTTATATACATAGTTCATTAATTTGATATACGAAGCATACATGTAGTTGGGTACTAGTGTCTTGGGCGAGATTTCTCTTGCGTAAGCAATTTTTTCCCCAAGACTCTTGTGATTGGAATCATCAGCACATCAGTTCTTCGCAGCCATTACAGAACCTAAACCTAAAACCTTCACGATTCACCAAATTTGAATAATACGTGGCGTATTAGTGTGTCGAATATTCGTACAAAAGACTTAATGGTGCATTCAACCGTTTGTTAACTGTTACACTCTGTTATTGTAATGCAGGCCGAGGTATGTCAGGTGTGGTGCTTTGAAAAGAGTAGTCTAGAACGTTCTCATAGGAATATAATAGAATACTTTAAACATACGCTTATGTGTTTATGACTTCGCGTAGTGATTACGCAGTTTTCGTTCTATATATTTTTCAGTAATAATAGTAAGATATAGATAGTATTGTATTTTTTCTATACACAAATTGACGACTAATTTTTTTAAAGCTGTTAGCAGTTCTCTTAATAATTACATTAATGTCATTATAAATCATACACTCAATAAAACAAAATAAAACTAACAGATAAACAAATTAAAAAAATGACCGTAGAACTCATGTTTCAAGGTGGCGTTTACGTTGTTGATGTCTATGGGCTCCAGTAACTACTTAACACCAGGTGGGCCGTAAGCTCGTTCATCTTTTTAAATAATAAAAAAGTTTTGAGGGCAACATAAGAGATCGGAAGCTATGTAGGTTTAAACACTTTAACCGCGCGCCCCGTATGCGCGGGGACCTCGTAGGAGGTTCGGCCCCCGGCCCGAAAAAAAAAAAAAAAGGTTTTAACACTTTTTATCAAATCAAAATTTCAATTATATCAAAATATTAAGATAAAAGAAAACGATATAGCAAAATTCGTTTCGGTAAATGATAAAATTAGCCGACTTAACCTGATAGGTGTAAGGCTTTAATAAAGAATAAAAAAAAATATTTAAACTTGTTACTTTTAATACGAACAATCACAGCTGCATCACTTAACGATAAGTTCCCTTTGCTCGGTACACATTTCCGAGTACAAAGGCCGTAGGAAGAGAATAATTTACTCATATCTTTCAGTTATTATCCGATCCGATTTGCTAGAAACGCCAAATTCCGGTAAAAATTAATCAAGATCTTGCCAAGCCGATCTCGATCTTAAATCTAAAGCAGCAGGCCTTTGAATATATCTGCTAAGCGTTTAATAAAAATTCAGCAAAATTTTGCATTTTATTTTGATTTATAAGATCGCGTGTTGTTCGATAATTCGAATCTAATTATTGCAATTAATATGATATCCCACGAATAGTGCAAACAGAGGGAAAAAAATGTATTGTTTACGTGACTGAGTATTATAATTGCGCTGTCAGAGTACAAGTTTCCGATAATATAAAATATACCGATAATATATTATTACATATAATAAAAAATAGAAATGACGATTAAGTTTTTACTGGTGGTAGGACCTCTTGTGAGTCCGCGCGGGTAGGTTCCACCACCCTGCATATTTCTGTTGTGAAGCAGTAATCCGTTTCGGTTTGTAGGGTAGGGCAGCCGTTGTAACTATTGAGACCTTAGAACTTATATCCCAAGGTGGGTGGCGCATTTACGTTATAGACGTCTATGTGCTCCAGTAACCAGTTAACACCAGGTGGGCTGTGAGCTCGTCCACCATCTAAGCAATAAAAAAACCTACTTAGCTCGTAGCGACATTATGAGTCTGTAAGTACTAGCATCCTGCTTATTCGTGTGTTGAGGCTATCGTGTGGAGATTGGCGACATTAACGATTGTGACTGGTAAAGTCTTCAGTGTTTTAATTCTCTCAGACCCTGAGTACGTCTGCATGTTTTCGATATTTTTTTTAAATTTCTATAGATCAAGAATATTCTGTAGCACCAACCCAATTTTTTTACCATCAACACCCAAAAGGCTGGGAATATCGCTATTTAGTACAATTAAAACTTTAACCTCTTGTTTCTAGGGTAGTGACACGTTATTATATCTAATGACTCTTATAATCACTCAACCCTAAACGGACTCTGAGTTCATATAAACATCTCATAAAATTAAATAAACAACTCATATAAACGCCTTCATATAACTTCATATCCGCCAAATATCATGTAAACTACGTGTTACAAAATACCCCGTAAAAATATCATTAGTTATCAAAGCCAAAAATTTTGTCAACCCTAGTAAGCTCTCATATCAGGGAACCAGATTATTTAACAGAAATTCCTACGTACCTATTTTACCTAATATTGTTTATTTTAATAGTTTTCCTATTATTCGTTCATAAATGTTTGCTATCTCAATACAAGGATATCATTATACTCAAGTACTGGCTTAAAAAAATGTCTAGTTAGATGTCAATTTCAATGTCTTTTGAAATTTATGTTGTTTCGCGAACTAGGTAGAAATTTAGGTACATTCTGTGTAGTTTACTCTTTAATTTTACTAAAATAGGGTTTGCACATCAGTGAAAATAATAATTTTTCTTTAATTTTTTTGGGGTATGTCACACAGCGTTACTACGGTTCTTAAATATTGTGAATGGACTCGTTATAAGGCCCTATTTAACCTCCTTTCCACTTTACGGATAGTTTTGTAACACCCTGTATAATATTAGTATTATTGATACTACATATTTTTCCAACCTTCTTGTTAAATGCTTCATAAAAGTAATATAGGAATACATGAAAATAGCTGCGACAATATTTGCTTTCGCTAATCACAATACGCACGTGCGCGTGTACGTTGCGAAACTTTAGTACACGTAATTGAAATCGCAATGGCGTTGCAATTACTCAGATAGAAATCCAAGACAAAGCTTGTCTCGATGCTTATGCGTAGAAAGACCATTTATGAAGGAAATGTTTAGAAATTTGACAAATTTATTACTATGGGACAAGCCTATAGCATTTTATAGGCAGCGGCATGGCTCTGCCCCTGGCATTACTGACGTCACTGAGCGACGGTAACCACTCACCATCAGGTGGGTCGTATGCTCGTCTGCCTACAAGGCCAATAAAAAAAATATAAATGCCATTAGCGTTCACTTGCAACCATATTGACTTTAATAAGGTTTTCAAGGTGGGTGGCGCATTTACGTTGTAGATGTCTATGGACTCCAGTAACCATTTAACACCAGGTGGGCTGTGAGCTCGTCTACCCATCTAAGCAATAAATAATAATAATAATATCAATTCGATAATAGATTAGTAAAAGATGGATTGTGAGAAATATATGTTTTTTAAAAATCTCAGCCAAAGCGAAGAAAATTGAGGTATCAATAAAGGAAAGATTATGGCGGACGTCCGAAATTCCTTGCAAGAAAATTATCGACTCAAGTGTCAAAAACGACTTCCTTTTATTACACGGAACAGCCTCCGACTATCGGAAATGATATTCTTGTTGTAGTGCACGCGCGTTTGTCTTTAATATTGCCATTGAAATGTGTTAAATGATCTAATCAATGCTATTCGAAAATAATAACTTAGTAACTAACTTAGTATGAGCTAGAGTTACTTATTTATAGTGGCGGGTTTCAATTGTTCGTGATATTGATGAGTGACGTTTAATTATGGACCTGATTGATATGCTGGTGGTAGGACCTCTTGTGAGTCCGCGCGGGTAGGTACCCCCTGCGTATTTCTGCCGTAAAGCAGTAATGCGTTTCGGTTTGAAGGGTAGGACAGACGTTGTAACTATACTTGAGACCTTGGAACTTATATCTCAAGGTGGGTGGCGCATTTACGTTGTAGATGTCTATGGGCAGTAACCACTTAATACCAGGTGGGTTGTGTGAACCCGTCGACCCGTCTATGCAATAAAAAATAAATTAAAAAATACTCACAAGCTATTAATACACTCATTGATATTGTTTTAACAGTCACAAGAGTTAGACATACCAAGTGTCAATCGCTCTCTCTCTGTAAAAATGGGTAACTATTCCCTTGCATGCAATAAATAGCCTATCAATCCGTATTGGCTCAGAGTACGTTATTCTTACGATGTTTGTATTAAGAGTTATTTTTAGGTAGCTTGATGTAGAGTATTATAGTACTTTCTTCTACAAATGACTCCCATATGTTCTATTTATATTTTAGGATTTGTACATTGCTTAAATAAATTGTTTTCGAAAAACTGATCACAAAGATACCTAAGAGCTGATTACAAATTTATTGGGCCTAAGTAAAGTTTATGCAATTAATTTTAACCTTGATATTTTACGTCTTAGGGTCTCTATTATTGAGAATCATAATTAATAATAATTAACCCCGCATATGGTGCTCTAATACCGCTCATATTGATACTATGTTCAAATTACATATCTGAATTTTCTAATTAATAACCAGCTAGACAATGTAAAATCTAATTTATAAAATAACAAAGTTCATAATTCAACAATAAATCAAATTAAATGTTTAGTTCGGATACGAAACCGGATCTGCTCTTAACGATTTGATCAGATGACGAAAGTGTGAAGGTCATTTAGTTTTAAGACATCTTACGAGTATTTTGTAAATTAATTAATTAATATTTATTGATTTTCGGAGTTTTTTAAATAGAGTTTCGTATAGGACGAGCTGGTTTGCAAGTAATACGTCATAAGAAACTACAAAGAATGTTTTTTTGTTATCGTATTTCGCGAGTCTTACAAATAAAAAAGTAAAACAACTTTTACGGCTTAATCTTTTTTTTATTTTTTTATTGCTTAGTTGGGTGGACGAGCTCACAGCCCACCTGGTGTTAAGTAGTTACTGGAGCCCATAGACATCCACAACGTAAATGCGCCACCCACCTTGAGATATAAGTTCTAAGGTTTCAAGTATAGTTACAACGGCTGCCCCACCCTTCAAACCGAAACGCATTACTGCTTCACGGCAGAAATAGCCATGGTGGTGGTACCCACCCGCGCGGACTCACAAGAGGTCCTACCACCAGTAAAAACATCGCACAACTGATGTCGTTCGTGACCAAGAAAACTGTAAAGAATTCGAAACGCTGGAAATAATATACATAATGACAATTTAAAAAAAAAAACGTAAAAACACTTTTAATTCCCCTTTTTTTAGTTGTTGGAAAATAAGTTTTTTTTTTTAAGTTGTTTTTAAACAAAAATATTGTTCATCTAAAATGTCTCTAATCGATTCTACATTTACTTGTGTGGTTAATTAGGTAACCCGCGTATCGAACGCCTTTCTAATTAATCATGTGTTCAATAAAACTTCTCCCGCACGATTCTCTGTTGGCTACTATTATTAGTTATTCGATATTTTTGATTTCGTTTCAAACATTAAATGATATAACAATAATTATGTAATTGTTCGATTTTGATCATAATTTTTGTGGTGAATCGCTTTTGGGGCATTTAACATTTCTAAAGAGTACTATTTTTTCAATTTACATTTGTATATTATGTAATGTTAAATAACGTATTATATGAGAACGAATTATCGAAAACACTGAGTTTTGAACTCATCATACATTCTTCTTAAATCATTAGTTTGCATAGATATAGAAGACACGCAAGAAGCAAAAATTTATTTCACAAGCTCATCGCTCACTTGATATTAAGTAGTAATTGGAAACCATACACAGTATACAACGTGAATGCTACCATGTTTGTTCCAACCGTGTGCGGAATATATGGTACGGTGACACTTGAGGTCGTTGCCTCAAATTTATCATATGACAGCTATCTCAAACTTTCGATCGTTTACGACTTTTTATCCTTCGATCGGAGCATATGCTCCTCCTGATGACGTCTGTCACCTGACATCATGTTAAGAGCATAAGCATGCCGAGTAATGCCTATCAAGCCTCCTTTTTTTAATCTTTATTAGAGCCATACACCTATTAGGTTAAGTCGGCTAAGCCTCCTTTTAAATAGACAAAAAAACGGTACGCACTCGTGCACATAATAAAATGAAAACATGCCTCCTCTGCCTATTTCCGCCGTGAAGCAGTAATGCGTTTCGGTTTGAAGGGTGGGGCAGCCGTTGTAACTATACTTGAGACCTTAGGACTTATATCTCAAGGTGGATGGCCCATTTACGTTGTAAGATGTCTATGGGCTCCAGTAACCACTTAACACCAGGTGGGCTGTGAGCTCGTCCACTCATCTAATCAATAAAAAAATAAAAATAAAAAAAACTTGAGACCTTAGAACTTAAATTTTAAAGTGGATGGCGTATTTACGTTATAAACGTCTATGGGCTCCAGTAACCGCTTAACACCAGGTGGGCTGTGAGCTCGTCCACCCATCTAAGCAATAAAAAAAAACAACATATGCGAGCTTGAACCGTAAAAATAGGCGTGGTTCTCTCACAGCTTCAATAATAAGTAGCCTCCTCACAAATGCGTTGCTCAGAAATTGATTGTCTATTTGAATTTGATTAGGACCCGATCCCGGCGCGCCTTGAAGCGACGACTTTGATTTTTATAATGAAACGTAGCTCGAAATCTGGTTACGTTGTTATTAATGAAATTTATTCCGGCTCGGACAGAATAAGGGCGGACTCTATAGAAAATTTGTTTTTAATTTACAATCGCCGACGGTAACGTGTTTGATGTTGTAATCGTCTTTACAGACCGCTTCTAGGGAAAACATTTGTTGAGGCAAGGAGACTGATGGTAGAACCTACTGGTGGTAGGACCTCTTGGAACTCCGTACCACCATCCTACCTATTTTTGCCGTGAAGCAGTAATGCGTTTCGGTTTGAAGGGTGGAGCAGCCGTTGTTATTATACTGAGACCTTAGAACTTATATCTCAAAGTGGGTGGCGGCATTTACGTTATAGATGTCTATGGGCTCCGGTAACCACTTAACATCAGGTGGGCTATGAGCTCATCCACCCATACAGGCATTTAAAAAAATCATAAATGTTAATGATTTGTATGCATGAAATACGATTTAGAATATTTGTGGATGCTTTGGAAAAAAACGTACCTTTTTTTTTTCAAAAAAATTCATCAATAAACATTAAAGTATTGTGAAACGCCAAGACTTCCCACAAATAGACCAGATATAAAATAAATTTAAAAAAAAACCCATTCACAATGGTTTGGTTTTATTCAAAAATAAATCTATCTATACAAACTCTTTTTTATACGAACGTGTATAAGGTGTTGCCAACTGGCACAGGTCGGTACGGCGCTTAATTAATATCTGTTCACTTTATATTGTGACATTTCGAAACTCGCTTATTTTTAATTTCGTTCCAATAAAACCGGACGACCTCTGCTTGACGGCGCTGTCTTCTAGCTACGAAATTATTTCTTGGATACGGTAATTGTTAATATTTTTTTTAACTTTCATTATGGTCTTTTAAAAAATAGCTAACTCTTGTAGGTGAGCTAACAAAATAAATACGTCCACCAATCTGTGAAGTCGCGGACAAACGTTATGTTGCTTTATACAATAACTAGCTGACCCGGCAGACTTCGTAGTGCCTCAAATGATAAATAAAAGATAAATAGAAGATTTATCTTTAAACCTTTTAAACCTTCTCTAGACTTCCACAAATAATTCAAGACCAAAATTAGCCAAATCGGTCCAGCCGTTCTCGAGTTTTAGCGAGACTAACGAACAGCAATTCATTTTTGTATACATATATAGATATGATTTTCATAAAACTGAAGAAATATTACTTAATATGTGTCACTTTCACGAGCATGCGAATTTTACAACTATAAACACGTATGATATAAATTTAAAATAATTGAATTCTGACAAAAGCTTGATTTGTAAAAACAAAGTACCGCGTCCAATATTTTACGTTTACACTGTCATATAACCTTAGTGGTCCTGATTGGTTACAACGACGAATTGTACAAACCTAAAAAAGTAGAATTAATAGATATATATAATTAATAATTAATAAATATACATGAACATAACATATTTTTTTTTATTGCTTAGATGGGTAGACGAGCTCACAGCCCACCTGGTGTTAAGTGGTAACTGGAGCCCATAGACATCTACAACGTAAATGCGCCACCCATCTTGAGATATAAGTTCTAAAGTCTCAAGTATAGTGACAACGACTGCCCCACCCTTCAAACCGAAACGCATTACTGCTTCACGGCAGAAACATAAAAATACCATAATCTGAGATATTACTTTATAATAATTAAATTGCACTATGAAATAATAAATTCAATTACTAACATTAAATAAACGACAAGAGAGTATAAGACCTCTAATATAATACATATAATATTCATTGGTCAGTGGAAATAAATCCTGATCGATTACATTGACCGAGTTGTGAATAGTAAAAACCCATAAATATTATCATAACTTGGCCTGTAAACATCTCAGACACATGTAACGAGGCAAGAAGACTGGTGGTAGGACCTCTTGGGAGTCCGCACGGGTCGGTACCACCACCCCATCTATTTCTGCCGTAAAGCAGTAATGCGTTTCGGTTTGAAGGGTGGGGCAGCCGTTGTAACTATACTTGAGACCTTACAACTTATATCTCAAGGTGGGTGGCGCATTTACGTTGTAGATGTCTATGGGCTCCAGTAACCACTCAACACCAGGTGGGATGTGAGCTCGTCCACCCATCTAAGCAACAAAAAAAATCTATATTTTTAGTGACTGAGGCTTTCTCAAAATAGATTAATGAAAGAATTTTCCTTTTTATTTTTATATTATAACTTTATATAAAGGTTGTAGTTAGCAGCGCAAATGGTGCTCTCACTCAAATGATCTTAGTACACTTTCTCCAGTCTAGACAACTAGGTCACAAGGCCAGCTCACAATCATCGTTGCTTTTGAGTTCACTAACAGAGTATAGTTACTTAGTATTATGAAGTAATAGTATCATTTAACAGTAACATATGCTCATTCTATTCGTTATAAGCCATTACCAATTTGTAGTGGAGGTGATTGTGACGTTAATAAATTTGTCAAAATATCTTTGCTCGTAAATGCCAAATAAATTTGTGCACTCGTGAACACGGGTAATGTAATGTATAAACTTTAAAAAAACCAGAAATCAGTAGACAATACCGGTCCTCATGCCGTGTTACTTAAATCTTAAAATGGACAGTAGACACCGTGCAGTGGCCGAAAGACTTTAGGCTAATTAGCTAGTTAAATGGAAAAAATAGTGAGTTTATACATTACAAAGGCAATTAATTGAGTTATTCATTCTGGGCTGTAGTTTGAAAACAAAGCATTGTCCACATTCAAATGCAAAGGAAACCGTGTCCTCGTGTCTCAAGGAAGATCGCCATACTAACATTATGATACTTACGAGCTCTTGTACCCACTTAATATCCGGTAAGCTGCGTTTTTTTTTTTATGATTGAGCATTTACTGGTGGCCTGGAGGCCTTTCCAGTTTCACCAGGACAGGTGGGCGAGCAAAGGCTCAGCCAGGAGTAAGCTGCGTGTTCGTCTGTCTATCTGATACTAACAATTTTTTTTTTTACCAAATCCTAATAATTATAATAGATTGTAATTTTTTGTCTTGTCTAGTTCCTATGTTCTCAGAATTCTAGTTTTTACGTTACCTATATAAAGTATCGTATTTTTCCTTAATGTTCGTCTGTTAAAAACAAATAAAATATTTTTTGAAAAGGAACTTATATTTTTACCTGAATTAAAAACTACTTCTTAACCTAATTTAATCAAAAATGAAAATACCTAATAACACAATAATAAATAACACAATTATGATTTCAATTTTTTTTATTTTTTTTTATTTTATTTATACTTATTGTACACAAAAAGAAAATACAATAAAAACAGATTTAAAGAATGTCTAAATACTATGTACAAAGGCGAGCTTAACTCATTCATGAGTTTTCTTTCAGCAAACCATTATCAGAGAGAAATTTTATATTGATTGGTTTCGAAAAAAGTTCTATGAAATAGATAATGGTTTTGTCTTAATTTAATATATTAAATATATCATCAACTATTAATCAAGGTCACATTCAAACGACAAATCAGTGAGTGAGTCAATGAACTTTAACACGAAACTCGGACAAAAAATCTTAATACTAATCTCGTACTGTAACATTGTGTATACATATTCATATTGACGTAATTAGTGTATAAGTTGACGGTTATTCAACCCGTGGAAAGCAACAGAGAAACGTAGAGAAATCCGCATAGTAGCTGTAACATAGACTGTAACCGTGACTGTTTCGCGAATTTTCGCTTACAGATTATTAAATTAGGGTTCAATTTACAATATCAAAATTTTCAGTAAAATTACAGAATGATTAACAACTAATTATTGTATGCTAAGTTAGCATTACTAGTGTTTACGCAATTATGTTAATCTTATACATTAAAAGTCTATATTTGTACTTTTGTGTTAACATAACTTTTTACGTCAATTACTAGGATTGTGTCACTTTTCTTGAAAAGGTTAAGTTGATTAATGTGAAAGACCAAAAACAAGACATAGTTGTAGTGTCATATCTATATCTATACTAATATTATAAAGAGGAAAGATTTGTTTGTTTGTTTGTTTCGAATAGGCTCCGAAACTACTGGACCGATTTGAAAAATTCTTTTTCCATTAGAAGCCGACATTGTCCCTGATGAACATAGGCTACTTTTTTTAATTTTTTTTTTATTTTTTTTTATTGGTTTCATGTGTGTTTTAATGTTTCCGAAGCGAAGCGAGGGCGGGTCGCTAGTATTAAGTATAAAACGAATACTTTCGTCGCCATCGTCAAATCATTTCATGGCCGTCGATAACAACAAGACTCCGCAAATTTAAATTAATAGAACATGTTTCAGAATACGAATTACAACAAAAACTCATTTTAAAATCCAATTTGTGATATTTCGCTATCGGGCACCGCAAGTAATTGAATTAAGAAATTTTCGACTTTTGTTGTTTTTTTCTTTTACGATTACGCAAATAATGGCGGCAGAATGGCAACGAAACGCTTTTACCGCATTTCGGTCCAAAACACGAAGTCGCCTCGTCGTCCTCGTGGCCAACAAAAAACTCAAATTACAAAACAGTCGGCGATAGTCACGATTTTTTATAGTTGTGACTCTTACAGTGAAAGCCGCAACAATGTTTGGCGTGAATCTCTTTTCGTGTCATGCAGCAGATAAATCTAAAGGCATTACAATTTTTAACAAGAACTTCGCTTTTGATTCTCCTATTCTTCATTGATGTTTTCAAAGGAAACTTGTCTTAAGTTTCAAGGTCACGCACAATATATCACTCGACTTTATTCAATAGATTAGACGCAGAAGCCAATTTAGATAATTAATTAATAAAAAATTCGATCTTTCTAATTTACAATTTTTTTTGTTGGAAAAATGCGTTTCCGTTTACAGGGTGGGGCAACCGTTGTAACTATACTTGAGACCTTAGAACTTATATCTCAAGGTGGGTGGCGCAGTTACGTTGTGAATGTCTATGGGCTCCAGTAACCACTTAACACCAGGTGGGCTGTGAGCTCGTCCACCCATATAAGCAATAAAAAAATAAAAAAATCCATTATTTAATAAAATCAATAAATAATCGCTATTTCGGAAGTCTATCTAATGAACCTTACTCTACCAAATTTTAGGGAGAAGTCAATATGAATAGAAGTCCCGCGAGATGATCAAATAAACCTATCACATGTGATATTTACGGTTCGTAGTTTTCATAATTAAATTCCAAGGAATTAGATAAAATACTTAAATTATTTAAAGCGTTCCTGAGAGTGTTTTACTGGACTAGCTTTGTAAAAAAATTGTATTTGAAAGGACTAGACAAGGCCGTTTTTTAATTTGATTCGATGACTTCCTGTATATTATTATCATGTGACATATGCAAATAAATACAGAATATTTAAGTTTGAGCATTATGCTCGGTGAAAGGTGCATTGTGCAATATCTTGCTTGTGAGTGTATCCAAACGCTAAATGACATAATACTGACTTATGACATTCTTTAGCGGGAATATGCAATACATTAATACTTCCAACTGTTTTTGGACGTGTACCGTTCTAAAGGTCGTGACAATGTTGAAGTCGTCGTGGCCTAACGGATAAGACGTCCGGTGCATTCGTGTTGAGCGATGCACCGTGTTCGAATCTCAGGCGGGTACCAATTTTTCTAATGAAATACGTACTCAACAAATGTTCACGATTGACTTCCACGGTGAAGGAATAACATCGTGTAATAAAAATGAAACCCGCAAAATTATAATTTACGTAATTACTGGTGGTAGGACCTATTGTGAGTCCGCGCGGGTGGGTACCACCACCCTGCCTATTTCTGCCGTGAAGCAGTAATGCGTTTGGGTTTGAAGGGTAGAACAGCCGTTGTAACTATACTCGAGACCTTAGAACTTATATCTCAAGGTGGGTAGCGCATTTATGTTGTGGATGTCTATGGGCTCCAGTAACCACTTAACTCCAGGTGGGCTGTGAGCTCGTCCACCCATATAAGCAATAAAAAAATGTATCTATCATAAACATTGTTTAAACATCGATTAGATTGTAATTTAATAAGTATGTTTTTTGTTTCTCGGCAAAAGCTGTCACTAGCCGCGTTGCACACGTCACATATCCCGATTCGATTTCCGCACGACGAATTCGACGAACGAACGAATCTTTTATATTTTACACTTCCCGATCGTAACACATTACGAACATATCCGCTGTGTTGAACGCTGTGCATTCGGAAATCGAAACTTAGTTCCTGGTTCAGAAGTCTATCTAACGAACCTTACTATCTAACGAACCAAATTTTAAAATAAGATAAGATAAGAAGGGTCATCGTCATTCAGGGGTACGGAACGGGCCTCGGGGTAAACCCCACTGCCCGGAACGAAGCTCCCTGCCATACAGGGCAGGGGTGGAATGTATGCAAGACGGGATGTGGGGGGGCTGTTCGCATCGTGCTCGGCACACTCGCATCGACGAAACATATATACATATATATAATACGATGGGCTTCATGTTGCTAGGAGGAGCGATGCCCGTCAAATAAGCCTATCACTTGTGACATTAACGATTATTAAATTCCTAGGAATTAGGCAAAATACTGAAGTTACAACATTCCTGTGCAATATTGTACTGTCTTAGTTTTGTAAAAAAAAAGTGTAATTTCAAATAATCGAAAATCTGTTTTCAATTTAATTAACAAAATTATAAATATTTTGATTGGTGGATACTACACCGCCGTAATGCAACTATTTGATTCAGTGCGAAGGGTGGAATGGTTATTATAAAATGCAGTTGGACTTCAATCTCATATCTCCATGTGGGTGGCGGCATTCATAATGTCTATAGGCTCCGGAAACCTTTTAAGCTCAAGTGCCATTAAGGAATAATCAAAATTATGTAGCTGTTGTTTTTATGATTTTATTTCATAACGAAACATGTAATTATGATCTATTGGTAATCGGCTTTCGTTCGACATACAAATAAATTCATTGTCAGTGAAGGATTACCTGTGTCTGTGTGTTATGGTTGCGTCAGGCTAAATAATTTATATAATCGTTTTAAACTTAGCAAGATTTACAAACTATTGACATTATTGTCTTTTAAGAATACAGTCGTCACTTTGAAGTGTAAGGTTTAAGTCTAAATAGTACGTTAGTATTAATAGGGTTGTCTCATCAATTTTATCAGATTCCATAACTGATTTATGCCATAAATAGAGAAAATAGTGGTTCTGTTTAGGCTTAGAATACGCTCTAACATCAATGGCACAGATAAACGATAATATATCGTCCAAAAAAATGAAATCGAAGTCTATAAGCGCGATGACATAAATGAATTGAATTACTGCAATGGCGGAAGTAATCGATAAGCCGGAACTAAAGTTGAGTCATGCTAGACGTGACATTTCGATGGAACCAAACGCGGGCAGACAAACATTTTCGTAACATTAGGACAAAAGGATTTGACCGAACAATTTTAAAAACTTAGTTCAAACCTACAATTGAGGCCTATAAAATCAAAGGCAGCTAAACGCCTTAATGTCGTAAAATGGATTAACAATGGCGTCTTGTTTAGTTAGTTGGACACGCTTTAGTGTTTTCATGTTATAACAAATGCAGCTAAATCTCTAACAAGTTCAGTTAAAAAAAATTATTTTTACTCTGTACTAAGTACTAATAAACGAAGTTTTATCATTTAAAATTCAGATTATTAGTAATATTCTTATTCTTGATAAATCTGCTTTAAAATAAATAATTACGTAGCTATCCGAACAGTTATTTCAGCTTCTCAAACCTGCAGTGTTGCTAACACTGGCCCGTAATGACGTGTTTAGGGCTGATTTTTGTAGTTTACCTGAATATTTGAGAGACTTGGATTTAGCTTCGTCTTTGATTTTATAGGCCTCAATTAAGTTCGGTTATTTTTCATTTTTGTAGAGCTCCAATGAATTCGCGACATCAGTAATGGAACTATGAACAACCAAAGCCCCAGACAAAAGATAGTTTATCCAAAAGTAATTCATAAACAAGGCCCGATCTTCAATTCCCCAACTTTCACGGCACGTTTAATCCAACGTACTAAACTTATCAACATAACATTAAAATATCTAATCAGTACGAGTTCAATGAAATAACGGGCCTAGTTTTTCAAAAAGAAGGTTCATAATCACTTGTCGGGAACGCGCAATAAATCATTTTTATGCTGACCCGTGACGTACATTTGACGGGCGCCATTTCGTTCACATAAAAAAAATATTAACAGCTGACTAATTCAAAATGATACCCGATCAGCGTATTGGGCCGTACGATAAGCTGTTTATCTCAAATTGTTTGGTTTATAAGTAGCAAGTTACAAAAACGGTGTTACGGTGAAAGTGTGGGGAACTGATCGGTGCGCGTACAAAAATTGTATGTGCATCGTTGCATAATGATTTATGACGGTTTTACGAGCACTCATATGTTTGTCAGAATGTTTTGTGCGGCTTCCTATTTAGGTTAGGATGCGTTGACCCCTAGTTCTGCTTTACGAGTGAACACACAAAAACGTCAGAAAGGACACAATGAAAGTGATATTTAATATAGCAGTGTAATATAGTATAGTATAGTATAGTATAGTATAGTATAGTATAGTATAGTATAGTATAGTATAGTATAGTATAGTATAGTATAGTATAGTATAGTATAGTATAGTATAGTATAGTATAGTATAGTATAGTATAGTATAGTATAGTATAGTATAGTATAGTATAGTATAGTATAGTATAGTATAGTATAGTATAGTATAGTATAGTATAGTATAGTATAGTATAGTATAGTATAGTATAGTATAGTATAGTATAGTATAGTATAGTATAGTATAGTATAGTATAGTATAGTATAGTATAGTATAGTATAGTATAGTATAGTATAGTATAGTATAGTATAGTATAGTATAGTATAGTATAGTATAGTATAGTATAGTATAGTATAGTATAGTATAGTATAGTATAGTATAGTATAGTATAGTATAGTATAGTATAGTATAGTATAGTATAGTATAGTATAGTATAGTATAGTATAGTTTATAGTATAGTATAGTATAGTATAGTATATTAGTATAGTATAGTATAGTTTATAGTATAGTATAGTATAGTATAGTATAGTATAGTATAGTATGGTGTGAGCCTGCACGCGTACTACCGACCTGCCATGAAGCAGTAATGCTTTTCTGTTTGAAGGGTGAAGCAGTTGTTGTACTACAAAACTGAGACTTAAAGCTTGTGTGTTAAGGTCGGCATTTCGTTCTTCACCATCAAACTAAGCAATAAAAATAATAACAACAATACTATTCTGATTATTTGTTAATTAATTATTTTGTTTTGTTGCAGGTAATTATCACCCAATATTTTATTCATCATTAAGCAACGGTGATCAAAACGACCGACACTAGAAGTGCACCTTTCAAATCTTAATGAAATCGGTAGTTTTTTTCATTGGATTTCCTCTAACAATCATTTTATGGTATTTAAATGGTAAAAAATAAACAAAGGTCAGTTGATGTAAAATAATTGCTGTTTTTGTGTCGTTGTCTACTAACGAATTTTCTTCAAAGAAAACACCAATAATATTTCCTTAAGGATAACAGTATTCGTTAATTTGTATTATTATAACATTCTTAATTGTTCACGGAAATATTAATTGTTCATTGTTGCCAGCGATATTGAATTCATTCAACGCATGAATCGAATTCAAAGGGCTAATAATAAATTTCTGAGAACGTCCTCCCTTCTTCCAGTGCACGTGAATGCTTAGCCAAAAATTAATGCTTAGCCACCCACCTTGAGATATGAGTTCTAAGGTCTCAGTATAGTTACAACGGCTGCCCCACCCTTCAAGCCGAAACGCATTACTGCTTCACGGCAGCAATAGGCAGGTTTTTGTAGCTATTCCAACTTTCTCAATTCACGCACATCAAAAAAATTGCTTAGCATTCAACAAAACACTGTTCTATATTACTTTGTATTTAAATTCATCAATATTAACTAATTTTGATAAATATACCAAAACTTCTTAAATGGACATATAAAACCGAAATTATAGCCATAAATTTTGTACATTAAATTATCGTAATCCATGAAACCGCCAAGACTCATAAATTTTTACGTAATCAAAGGACCATTAAAACAAAAATGGCTTCATAATAACGTACGGCATAATCGATGGCTCGAAAAAAAAAGCAAAAAACAAAACTAAAGCATTCGGTTTATAAAAAAAAATACAATTAGGAATATAAATATGTTACTTTGTAAGCGGATGTTTAAGGTTATATTTATCGCGCGTTACAAAACGTTGCTTCTTATCTAATACAGATAGATACATTGGGATGTGACGTAGCTTCTGAGCGGCCGAGACGTGCTAGGCATTACGCGCGCGCGTCATTGTGGCTGTTCTGAATATTAATCAGGTGAAATTTTCTTTTTCGATTAATAACAGAACCCTTGATTCTAGAAGCTTCTCTACCGATATCATGATTGATCAGTCTTGTTCTTATCTGGTTTGGTTGGTGTCCGTGGACTTCGCAAATTCGATGCCGCCGGCCTAATATGAGATGATAGCTCAAATACAATGATCCTGCCCATGAAAATGCTTCAAAAATCAAATAAATAGGATCTTGGTACCCAAACCGGCTTGCAATATGCTCCGCCATCAGTAGAGTCTAACTTATTTTAAGCATTGATTCTTTGGATACGTCCCTCGGAAAATAATTTAGAAATTATTATTACATATATTGTTGAAAGCAAAATTGACTTCTTGTTCTTTCTTAAAAACCTTTTTATTTTAAAGAGTTCAGTTGAATATGCATATAGGGCATTATGCATTTTTAAATCCGTATCTCATTTATCTGTACCATTCGATCAGTGAACGCCTACTACATTTACAAAAGAGGTTTTTAAAGCACTTTTAGGATTGCGTGAAAAGATAATTGAAAAAACTTTATTTTTATTACTTAAGATTAATTGTTGTGTTTAAAATGGATCAGTTGATTTTTATCTGATGGGCCGCACGCGATACTAGAATAGGCTTCGTTATCAAAGCAAAAAAGCGATGGGCACACTTTATATACCATGGGTGACCAGACTGCTCTTATTCTATAATAAGGCCGCGGAAATTTGGCTGAATAGTTACTGCATTGTGAGTGACGTCATTTGAGGTCAAAATAAACTTCAGGATAAATATGTATTAAACTCTAAAATACAAGGGGTTAGCTAATGAAATCAAGAGCTGTGCTTAATTTAGCATGACGTTCCAATTATCAGATTTTATTTAGGGATAAGGGTCACGAGCTTTAGTAATTAGGAAACGAAGATTAACAATACAAAAGATAAAGCTACTGTCAATTTACAGGTGGTAGGACCTCTTGTGAGTCCGCACGGGTAGGTACCACCGCCCTGCCTATTTCTGCCGCGAAGCAGTAATGCGTTTCGGTTTGAAGGGTGGGGCAGCCGTTGTAACTATACTGAGACCTTAGAACTTATATCTCAAGGTGTGTGGTGCATTTACGTTGTAGATGTCAATGTGTTCCAGTAACCACTTAACACCAGGTGGGCTGTGAGCTCGTTCACATATCTAGACAATAAAAAAAAAAAACTAATTAAAAAGCTTTCAAGGGCAAAAGCACCAGCAATGCACTGGATCATAACTTCAAAGAAAATATGTTACAATTAAAATAACACTTTGATGTACGTACACATTTTATTTTCCCAAGACATACTCATCAATATGTTATTCTTATTAAAAAATTCTTACATGTTTCTTGTTCTAAATAACTTTATAATGTCGTGAGGTATTAGTCAAGTAGTTAATTACTCACGTGGTCAGTTTACGAGAAACTAGATTTTTCTATATTATTTTCTTAAGTACACCCTTCACTGAGCTACGAAATTACGATGATGTTCACCGGTGCTCACAGTTAGTGCTTTTTTGCACTAGATCGTTACAATCTCGTTATAATCTCGGTTCTGAACCGGGAGTGATTATCCTCACGACGGCAAAATCTGTGAAAGTGACAAGGTTGTTTCAATAGGAATTTTCATTAAAGTGACCTATATGAAAAGAAATATCTTTTATGGGGCAGTTTTTGCTCATTGGGCCGACGGTTCAAATACTGTTGTTCGGATCTTGTAGCGTTGTTCGTGTATGCTTTTAGGTACCTCAAGCACCGGTCATCGTTCTCGTCGAACCCGTTGCGACGAAGGGCTCGAGTAAATTAACCCACGGACACAGCCCACTGAGTTTCTCGCCGGATCTTCTCAGTGGGTCGCGTTTCCGATCCGGCGATAGATTCTGCGAAGCACAGCTCTTTCTAAGGTTCGTGTTAGCAACGTCGTCAGGTTTGAGCCCCGTGAGCTCACCTGCTAGTTAAGGTTACGCTGAAATAGCCTTGAGAGGCTATTTCAGCATGGGTAGGAAAACAAAAAAAGTTGTTCGAGCGATTAAGGGTTTTATCAAATACCTTCTAATTCATGATAGCTACCGATACAGTTCAATCAAACTAGTCTTAATAATAGTAATTGCTAACATTCACTCTGTATATCTAAGATGGGGCTGTCAAATGTGTGACTCTAATCAACAAAAAGCTTGCACGTTTAAAAAGGTTAGGTACCTAGGCCCATAATATAATTCATGGTTTAAACTAAGGATCAACAAAACTTCGTTCACATTCGATCCATAGATTAAACTACTTTCGTAATATCAATACAAAAACAAACAGAGATCAGCTGAACTGTGACGATGTTATGACGTGTGGCAACATTATGGTATCCGTTCATTCTTTTCAATGTATCGTTTTGTTCAAAAATTAAAATGTTTAATTAATTAAAACATATAAACTTACAATAAAATTTATTAAATATCTATCGTAGTTTCAAGATTAAATAAATACCATGTAATGTTGAAATAAAAACAATAACATTACTAATAAGTCGTTGGAGCATTGCTGGACATTTGTGTGTCAAATTACATATTTTACAGAGCACAGTCGCCGAGCTCTTAAAAAATTTGTGACGCGTGATATTTTTTTATCAAAAATGTTACTGAGATCCAACAAAGCATAACTTCTTAAATTCATTTATGTTTGTAGTTATGTAGATTTTGGATTAAATACTCAACTACCTTTGTATATGAGTGATGGTGTCTATGAATAGTTTTAAGATAAACGGTCAATCTGCTGCGGATTAGTCAGCTTAGATCGCAGTCAGTATCGATATCAGTAACCAGGAGATTAGACAAACCACTGCATCATGCTAAGGACCATTGTAAAATTGATGAAGACTATTTAAACGATACTTTCAGACGCAGTAACCACACTATGAACCTCTGGTCCCTGGTAAAACTATTTAAAAATATAACTTACTTGTCCAACCATTGTGCTACATAAAAAGAAGAAAAAAATGTATTCAAACCCACAAACCGATCACCCAGTTAAAAGAATTCACTACAGTTATACCACTACCGAAAGGTAAAAAAGCATTGTGTATTCAAAACACGAAGCGCTAACGGTGTGCCTGAAGCGTACTTGTGACACTATTGCGCGAAAATAGTTCTTGCTAACATTACAAAAAAAAAACTACATAAAATTAAATTCAAACGGCCAGACCTCAATAAATTATTAGTTATTTTTTTCTGCGTGAAAAGAAACGTAACTGTCAATAAATTGCTTTATTATATTAGACGGTAGTTAGACACAATATTTAAATGTCGTTAAATAACAACTCGAGTATCCGTGACCAAGGAAACTGTAGTATTTGAAGCTTCGGTAATAATGATAGTTATAAAAGTGAGATTAAGCCGCAAAGGGCTTAATATTACACTTAAAACATCACTCGCTCGGACAATATCAAAGTCAGTTTGTACAAATGAAGTTATGAATATTGTTAAGTTGTAGTGATGGACATAGCTCACGGCCCTGGCATTAAGTTGTTACCGGAACTCGTAGAAAAACACAACGTGAACCCTGCAGTCTACAATTAAATTTAAGGTCTAAATTTCATCCACATTTGGTAGGATTACCACAATCCAATTTTAGTATAAGGCGGCTCAGAAGTATTCGTGGTCTAAGGTATAAGACAGCATATTCTGGAGATGTCAATGTTACTTAAAAAAATACATGTAAAATATTATTATTCTGTATTAAAATCCAAATCCGAAAAAATATTAAATTGAGTAACCCTGATAGTAGAGCGTATTATACGTAGGGGTATTTACCATAAATCTGCCTATTTCTGGGGTATTCCCCGATATACGGTGAGAACATAATCCAATTAAGACTTTTGTCGCAGTACCACATTCACGTTGTAATGTCTATGGATTTTGGAATCCACTTAACACCAGGTTAGTCATAAGCCAATAAAGCGATAAAAAAAAACTAAATGTTAAGTTAAGCTTAAAGTTAAATAAAAAAATGTCACTGAATTAAGATACTCGCAGAGTAAATCTGTTAGGCCATAACTTTACAAGAAGTTTCTGAAATAAGGTATCAAATAGTGTGACAACACGTATGTATTAATGTAGTCTATAAATATGATAAACAAAAACTATTTGGATTTGCTTAAGGAGCAATGTACCCATTTAAACCAGCGCAGGAAACAGACTCAGATACTTTGTCGGTTTTTGTCTTCTTCTTTTATGCCTATTGAAACTTTGGGTGCTCCTTTTAGCGTTACTGGAGTCTTACGAAGCGTTATCTTCCTTCAAACGAGGCTTGTGTACTGTGAGCTTAGTGCGAGTTTCTTAACGTTCTCGATAACGTAAAAGTTAACTCAAATTTGTATGGAATTGGAACAGCACCCCTAGCGGCAGAGGTAGGCAAACGTTCTAACTCCATACAAATTTGAGTTAACTTTTACGCTATTGAGGACGTTAAAAAACTCGAGCTAAGCACACTGAATATATTTTATGGTAGACAGTGAAATAGTGCTTCCAGTATCGCCGTATCCTCAGTAGCAGTGAGACCCTTGTTGCTGTCCATGCAAAGGCAGTAAAAAAGTAGAATATATTGATATATTAATCATTCACTGTTCATTAATTGCTATTATAGTTAATGAGACCTTGAAAAGGACAAACACCTCTTAGTGTTAAGACCGGTTTTTGTGCAAATCTGACCAATTGAACTGAGATAATAATTTTTTTTGTAAATTTGTCGAGAAACAAATTTCTCAAACCGTTCTATGATTTCAATAGGTCCGTATCGCAATTATACACTGTGTTTGGTTATTCGCACTCTCATGGTGCCGATAATTAATTTGGCCCGGGATCGGCCCGTAACATTTTTATGTGATCAATCTTGGCGTCATTTAGGTCATTAGTATAGTTCCTTAAATATTATTACAAGTAATTTCTAGTCAAATTTCAAACGTCCTTCAAAGTTTGGGTAAAACCAAGTTTGTCGGTGGGTAAGTTACAAAAATGACATAATAGAGTGTTGCTACGCATGATTCCTATTGTATCCCTCCCACGTAAGCCATAACACATCTGACTCGCCGCTTCGTATCTTAGGTAAGAATCTACACAAGACACTTCCTAGATTTCAATTAGACCATATTAGGTATTGCTATGAAAGGTAGTGTAAGAATACAAAATCAGAGACAGACTCTTTTTTTTCCCGCAATGACCTGCGAAGGTAGACGAGTGTGAAAATATAGATTTGGCTCCTCAAAGTACTCTTTTTGTTTTATTGCATCGATGGGTGGGAGAGCTCATAGCCCATCTGGTGTTAAGTGGTTACCCGGGCCCATAGACATCTACAACGTAAATGCACCACCCACCTTGAGATATAAGTTCTAAGGTCTCAGTATAGTTACAACGGCTGCTCTACCCTTCAAGCCGAAACGCATTACTGCTTCAAAGCAGAAATAAACAGGGCGGTGGTACTTACCCGTGCGGACTCACAAGAGGTCCTGCCACCAGCAATTACACAAATTATATATTACACGATGTTATTCCTTCACCGTGGAAGTCAATCGTGAACATTTGTTAAGTACGTATTTCATTAGAAAAATTGGTACCCGCCTGCGGGATTCGAACACCGGTGCATCGCTACATACGAATGCGCCGAACGACTTATCCTTTAGGCCACAACGACTTCAATAGCATGCCTTTCCAAGTAGGCATGCCTTTATGCACCTTTCCTTAGGTTTGTTGCACGTTTATCAATTTATATAGGTATCAATATGTGCATAAATGTAAATAGCCAACAACACATTGCTAGTTCATGTTCAGAAGGTTTGACACTATGTCTAAAATTTGCTTAGAATGTACAATACTTGAGGATTGTGTAAACCCATTTAAAAGTTACAGCATATTCACTAATTAATTGATCAAGCTAAGTTTACGCCACAGAACAATCTCTGTGGTAATTCTCAGACGCCCTTGATAATGCCTACAATTATTATCGCAACCCTTTTTATAGCCGAATCGTTACAACAAATAAATAAATAAAAAACATTTATAATTAATGGTGAACGTGCGTTCACAACACCTGAAACTTACGAAATATCAAAATATATATCTATTACTTTCGCACGAGTCATGCAACTATGCGCTAGAAAGGGATGTTAACACAACAATGTTAATTACCTCCGTCTTTGTGAAGCTAAACCTGAAATTTTTATGATAATAAGATCGCAATAATTTCCTAATTAAGAATTAGTTGCGAATGTTTGTGCTCCGTGAGTGGTCGTGCGTTCTGTGTGCTGTTGACTGAGATTGTGATTAAAATGGATTTGCGGAATCACAGGCTGTTTCGACTGAATAGAAAGCCTACACTGTCTAGGTCGTCATCCATGTCAACTCCAAGGTTCGATTATTAAAATTCTCCAGCCCTTTTTCTGACGTTGTTTTGAATTCTACAAAGCTTACGATTGCCACTGCATTTCAAGCCTATAGATAGATGTATCAGCAATCCTTGCTTTGATAAATGACCAATTTAACTTTTTAAGCTATCATCACTACATAGTATAAAACAAAGTCGCTTTCTCTGTCCCTATATCTGTCTGTCCCTATGTATGCTTAAATCTTTAAAACTTCGCAACGGATTTTGATGCGTTTTTTTTAATAGATAGAGTGATTGAAGAGGAAGGTTTGTATGCATAATAACATCCATTAAATAGTGGAGAAATCAATAATAGATTACAGTTTCCGAAGCGAAGCGAGGGCGGTTCGCTAATTCTATATATAATAATATATAATATAAATATCAAAACGAAATGAAAAGTGAAATGTTTTTTTGAGCCGTGTTAGTGTGCTCGTCCGGAATTTCACTTCATTACTTTCACGTTTTAACAGTAATCCGTTTTACGATCTTATATAATTGTTTTATTTATTATTATTTATTTATTTATTTATGTACACACAGAAAAAAAGACATAGTACAGAGTAATAGGAAAATTATGTACAAAGGCACTGCTTATTTCTTTAAGAAATCTCCTCCAGCAGACCTGCGAGAGGATAATGAGAATAATAATAAAAAGTGATAAGTGTGTGTAGAACAAATAGCACATAACTAAAATAACAAATACAACATGAGAATTATAGTAATGCACGTACACATACCAAATATTGTTAAACTTGAGTACAAAATATTATAAGTAACACAGTAACACTCGTATATACGAAGAGTATAGAACCATGATCATTCGGTTGATGAGAGATAAAATTGTTTTGTGTATATAGTGTATGTTAGTACATAAACGGATGATTGTATGCTTTAAAAACCTGCTCTCCTTGGATTCATTTTAATTTAAAAGTAAAATCTACAATATTATATTAAAAAGATGAATCATAGATGGAATGTGTGGTAAAAACTGAGGCTTTAAACCGCCCATGTCTCATGTTGGGTAGCGTCTAGTTGTTGTCTTACACAACACTTAACATCAGATAGACCGCTAGCTCATCCACCCATTGAGCAAGTAATAAAAACTTCCTGCTTGCATTTTGGTCACATTACTTATAAAAAAATATAAAATAAATAATCGCCTGATAAACCAAATCAAATCAAATCAAAAAAAATTTATTCAACATAAATGAAAGTACATACTTGTTGAACGTCAAAAGAGCTTGATTGAAATTTACACTACTCGCCTGTTATAGCCAATTAAAACACTTAAAAAAAAATCTATTGTCAATATTGTCCTTTTAGCGCAGATAAGACGGATCATGTATCTTAATAATGTTTGTGACTATACATAAAAATTTTAATATTTCCCATAAATATTGCCAAACTACGAAGATTGCGCGTAATCTAACTGGTTTTCGTTTTATGTAAATTAAAACAAGTGTTGAAAATATGTCGTTTGGTGGCCTTTTGAGTCTACGTCCGGGAGCCGATAGATTTATTCATTTTTTATAGCAAATACAGACAGACGCCAGCGCTTAATATGAGGCACACTTAATTTTAGTTTTAAGTTTCCTTTAAAATGCAGAAATACAAACGAAATCTTAATACTATTTACTAGAGTGGTTGAGCAAATGCGTGTTATATGAAATATTTTTGATAGCTTCAAACATTAGTTAATTACCTATTTTAAGAATTGGTAATTGGCCAAGATCCAACCTACTCCTTTTTTAATGTTGAGACTTCTAACAAAAAATCTAAGCTGCGAAAAATAAATGATTAACACCGCTAGCTAATTAAATTTATATTCTTCTAACAAAGAGGCAAATAAAAATTTGGACTAGCTGAGAACTATATAATATACAAAAAATGCTTCCCAAGATCATGTTATATGAACCAGCTTACCGAGCACAGAGTCAGTTGGCCTCATGCGTGTTTTCACCACGGATCCATCTAAGCTATCTGTATTTAGTCTGGGATCCTGTTTCCAAAATTTCGATTAGAATGAAAACTTTTACCATAAACTTCAAAGTAAAGTGATGATTGTCTAAAGTTATAGTTCCTTGTCTGAATACAGCCCTCAACGATTGACAGCCGCTGGACTGTGATCCAGACATTGGTGACTTGACGGAGACAAAAAAAAGTCTTAAATTTCGCAAAATTGACAATAGAAAAGTCAAAAAACATAAATCTCTTAAATAAAATAAGAAAGAGATTATGACTGTTTATTAATTAATAACTATTATTAATTAAATTAATATTAATATATTACATAAATGGCTGAATTATGTTTAGATCCTAAAATTGAAATATAATGTTGATCTCGATGCCATTATGAGAACTAATAAAACAATAAAATAAACGTAGGTGAGAACTTCTATCTATTTATTTTAAATTTACGTAAGGTAAAGCAGCGATAGCAACATTAACAGTACTATTTAATTTTTTTTCATAGCGGAGTTAAATATTAACGCTCAAAATAAATATCAAAAAAATTGTTCCTTTTTTTTGTTTAGCATTCGTAATTTTATTAAGCGTCAACTGTTAAAATATGTGCTCTCAAGACTTATATTTTTTTGGGTAGATTTCTATTATGGCACTGGCCTCGAAATTCCCACATAAACTAAATTAAAAATGTATTTTTAAAGCAACGCTGTTATTCATAGGTTTGTTACGTAAAACAACAATTAATGCGTCCATTAATACGCTAGTTTCCACGGTCTTTGGACGGTAATTGTCCGCGGAAGGTAAATGCCGTCTACTCACCCAAGTGTGTACACTAATCACTTTTAAACTTTCTTTTGTAAAAGCGTTTTGTTCTATCGCCTTTATATGTTAATTTCATTTATCAATATCATATAGTATCCGTGAGGATTGTGCGCAAGGGTATATTTTAAGAATGATTTAATACCACCATCGTATTTGATGTGCCAATTGATGGCTATTACTGTAATGCACTTTGTGTGCTAAATCTGTAAATAAATATCATGTGAATAATTAGAAATCACGCATTAAGGTCAGTAGTAATATACTGAAATAGAATGAGTATACCAAAATTCCAGTTTAACCTTTAAGAACTGGTCACAATAAAACCTAGATTTTAAGTAGGTTTAGTCTCGTAATATTCTGTTCTCACGGCTTTATGCCTGTAATAAAAATGTGGTGACTTTATCGTCCTTTTTAGGCACAAGGTATTTTGTAATTTTTGCTGAGAGCCGTATAAGTCACTGTAAGCTCAGTTACGGAAGGTTTGATGAAGGAAATTACAAGCTTTAATTACAATTTCCAATTACAAGTGTGATTATCTTAATGTCAATTACCTACCCTCTTATTGTGATGATATTGACTGTTGGTTTATATATTTTTTTTGTAGTAAAAGTATTTGTATTTTTCCTAGTTAAGTGTTTTTTAATTGCTTAGATGGATGAACGAGCTCACAGTCCACCTGATCACTAGAGACCATAGACATCTACAACGTAAATACGCCACCCACCTTGAGATATAAGTTCTAAGGTCTCAAGTATAGTTACAACGGCTAACCCACCCTTCAAACCGAAACGCATTACTGCTTCACGGCAGAAATAGGCGGAATGGTGGTACCTACCCGTGCGGATTCGCAAGAGGTCCTACCAGACTCACAAGAGATCCTACCAGTGTTTTATGAATGTGGAGCTTAGTGTTTGCTTAAAATTAGTGCATTAGTGACGAATGAATATATGTATTTAGTAGTCAGGGCTTAGTCAGGAAGATGCTCGGTCTACCCATATACCTAGTGAGATACGACTATACTTGGGTACGAATTCTGCAGACTGCCTCTCATTTATCTGTTAATACAACTCTAACACATATTTCATAATGATTTTCCAGATAGATGATAAGTAATGACATCTTGTAGTAAATTAATTTCGATTTCTTAATTTTTATTTTTTTTATTGCTTAGATGGGTGGACGAGCTCACAGCCCACCTGGTGTTAAGTGGTTACTGAAGCCCATAGACATCTACAACGTAAATGCGCCACCCACCTTGAGATATAAGTTCTAAGGTCTCAGTATAGTTACAACGGCTACCCCACCCTTCAAACCGAAACGCATTACTGCTTCACGGCAGAAATAGGCAGGGCGGTGGTGCCTACCCGTGCGGACTCACAAGAGGTCCTACCACCAGTAAATAATACCAGTAAATAATTGCGTAATTACTATTAGTAGGACATATTGTGAGTTCTCGCGTTAAAGTACTATAGCCGTATTTACTTTTTTTTTTTTTTTTAGTCAGGAGGAAATCGCCGGACTTCCGCCCTCCCCTGGGGATGAAGGGCGGGGCATGTCGGAGTCGAACTGACTAAAACCTCCTGTCGCTCAACAACCCGCGTCCGAACCTCGCATGAGACAGAACCCATGAAAAGGCAAAGGGGGGAAAGTGAAGCGTTTAGTGCGGAGCACATCTCTCCCATCACCCTCCCCCTCGGGACGCCGGACTGGCGGTCGTCGGCGCCACGACCACCAGCCCTCTCGGTCGGCAGGCTATCCGGAGCCCGCCTAGATGGCGCCGGTTAGAATGGGTTATCCTACGGAATACCCCGCTGGGTCAGAACCAGCGTGGGTCGAGGATAGCCGGCCTTCCATCACCCGGATGCTCTTGCGTAAAACGCGTGCAGAGCAGCTTGCACGTCGTCTTCTTAGGCCCCCTTCGCCGGTCCCCAGACCGACATGTGAAGGGGACCCGAAACCCTTAGAGGGCCAGGGCTTGGGCGAGATCCGCCTCCCTGGCCCCCGCCCGACGGCGGCGGGCTTGCGCGTCTCTCACGCGCCCCGCCGCCTCCTTCTGCGAGATGGTGCACTCGCAGAAGTCGAGCATTGCCTTCCACGACTCGTCGTCGCCGAGCATCGATGCCACAACACTCGGCAACGACAAGTCGTTTCCTATTTTTGCGACGAGGACACGGCGCCACCCCTCCCATGCGGGGCAGGCGACGAGCGTATGCTCTGCCGTGTCCAAGTCGCAACCACAATGGTGGCACTCTGCCGTCGGCTCGGCTGTGATCCGGTGCAGGAACTCACCGAAGCAACCATGCCCAGTGAGCACCTGCGTGAGCCGGAAAGTGAGGCGTCCTCTGTCACGATTCACCCAATCCACAAGGACCGGGCGAATCGCCTCGACGGTCCTACGACCAGCCGAAGGATCAGCCAGCCGTCTGGACCATGACTCCAGCACGGACCGCCGAGATTGGGCCCTCCGCGCTCTGACCACACTGGGGCTGGGACGCGCCACGTCCCGGGCACGAAGGTCAGCCCGCCACCGATAGTCAGCGGCGAGCGCCTCCGCTTCCAGAACCCAAGGCGGCGTCCCAGCCAGTACACACGCCGCTTCAAAGGAGATGGTGCGATAACCACGGATGACCCTGACCGCGATGGTGCGTTGCGGCCGTTGCAGCAGCTTCGCCACCCCCGCGGTCAGGGACTGGCCCCACACAGGTGCCCCGTATAGGGCCATTGATCGCACCACCCCCGTATACAGACGGCGCGTCACCTGGTCAGGCCCCCCGACGTTGGGCAGAAGCCGGCTTAACGCGCCGGCCACCCCTAACAAACGAGGGACCAGGCTCTGAAAGTGAGCACGAAAGGTCCAACGACTGTCCAGAATGAGGCCGAGGTACTTCAACTGCACCCCGACCCCGATACGGACGCCTCCAACCACGATATGGGCATCGACAGGTGGCACTCTCCGATGCCTGTGGAACCACATGGCCTCGGATTTACTGAGCGCCACGTCGAGGCCCAATCTCCTGATTTTGCCGACGACATGCGCCACCCCAGCGGTAGCAAGACGGGCAGACTCGGCAAAACTACCCCCCCGGGCCACGAGCAACGTGTCGTCTGCGTAACAGATTACGCTCAGGCCCGGGAGGAGGGCACCTCTCAGCACCCAGTCATACCCGATATTCCACAAAAGGGGGCCGAGCACCGACCCCTGTGGAACACTGCGCACGACCGGGAACCGGTGCAGGATCCCACCGTGTCCGGTGCACGTAACCAATCTTTCCTCCAAGTAGGAACCCACCAGCCGGCGAAGGTAGGGAGGCACTCCATGTCGTTCCAGCGCCCCCCTTATCACGGACCAGGGCAGGGTGTTAAACGCATTGGCGATGTCGAGCGACACCGCCAAAGCCACCCCACCCCTGGAGACGGCCTCCTCCGAGAGGGCCCGCACGCGAAGGATCGCGTCTACCGTTGAGCGGCCCTCTCGGAAGCCATACTGCTCCGCTGACAGATCGGGTCCCACCCCGACCAGATGCTGGATGATGCGGGCCGCCAGAATGCGTTCCAGCAGCTTGCCCACCTCATCCAGCAACACGATGGGACGGTACCCGGCGGCAGTATCCGCCGGGCGCCCTTCCTTTCTCAACAGCCGTATTTACTAATGAAGTAATGACAAAAATAAAAATAATGATATTTATCAGTTTTATTTATTTATTTTATTATTTATTTATTTTATTATAGCTCCGCAAAACAATGATAACAAATTCTGATCTCCATTAAACTTGCCAGTTTAACCATTCGGAATAAGCCTCAAAAATTAATTTACAAGTTTTTTATTTAACTTTACTTAACAAGATTTGTTCTAGAATAAACTTAAATCTTATGTGTTTTTGCCAAAAACAACAAAATATATTTCGAGCACGTAATCACTACAAACTTTATTATTGTGTACATGTAACGTTACTCGTATAGAATGTGATGTGACTTGCGAATAACGCGATGCTAGCATTTGATAGCTTACGTGACAAATGCGTGGACTTAGAACCTGTTCTGCCCGTGGCCCCATCTTTGAACTTAGACCAAGATGACCTGTCGTCACTGTGTTTGGGTTTCGCTAGTAAAATGATCTGACGCGGTCGCACGTACATAGATGTTGATTAAGCTGTGGTGTGGTCTGGTCGCGATAGATTAGAAGAGTTGAAATAATACGTCCATTTAGTTTGGTGGTCCGGCTTATTGTGTAAAAAGGTATAATTAGTTACAAGACAGTAGTGCTGAAGCACTTTAAATAAAGCTGTTTACATATTTGAATGGTTATACACTACAAAGCATCACTGGTGGTAGGACCTCTTGTGAGTCCGCGCGAGTAGGTACCACCACCCTGCCTATTTCTGCCGTGAAGCAGTAATGCGTTTCGGTTTGAAGGGTAGGGCAGCCGTTGTAACTATACTTGAGACCTTTGAACTTATATCTCAAGGTGGGTCGCGCATTTTCGTTGTAGCTCCAGTAACCACTTAACACCAGGTGGGCTGTGAGCTTGTCGACCCATCTAAGCAATAAATAAAAAAGGTGATAATACGACGGCCTCTTTAAAATTTAGTAATGGATATACTGTCAGAAATTTCAGCATTGATGTCCGACGAAATATATTGTAAATGAATTTATAATAACTACAAAATTTTCGTAATTCAGTTTGGGTTTTTATAGTTAATCGATGCTTGTTTAAGCATGGCGATTATTGAAAGCCCTGTAACTAAAGCGTTACTGGAGATGGCAATCATTTTAAAATTAAATTTATGAGTACTGCCGCGTCCATACCTTACATACGTTTGGTACCGTTAAGCACAGTTGTTTATTCACGACTACTACAAGGCACAAGCGATTAGCGTTTTCGTAGTTAACGACACGAAAAGAACAATAATTATATTTATGTAAATTTATTTTTCAGGTAATTAAAAAAGTAAAAAAAAAACAATGATCTAAAATAGAATGTTGTGCAATTAACAAACAGCTAACATTGTTCTAAGACATTGTTATTACAGGTATACAAATATATATTTTTATTAACAAAAAGAACAATTTCTTTTTTTATTGCTTAGATGGGTGGACGAGGTCATAGCCCACCTGGTGTTAAGTGGTTACTGGAGCCCATAGACATCTAGAACGTAAATGCGCCACCCACCTTGAGATATAAGTTCTAAGGTCTCAAGTATAGTTACAACGGCTGCCCCACCCTTCAAGCCGAAACGCATTACTGCTTCACGGCAGAAATAGGCAGGTTGGTGGTACCCACCCGCGCGGACTCACAAGAGGTCCTACCACCAGTAACAATATAGTTTTTAATTATTTTTTTTATATTAAATATAAATTTAGTATATTTGTAACTTACACCAAAGGAAAATAAAGATGATCAAATTTAATACTTAATCCACGGACTATATTTTTTCGACACAGGAAGATGCTTATCTGAAATTCATACCAATATGAATCTTATTTTTAAAACCGCAGTACCTGCCTACATTTTAAAAGTGTGTTACTTGAAACAATCTATTTGTTTGTGGTTTTACAAATTCCCTTTTTTGTCTCGGAATGTATACAACCCACATGATAGTGAGAAATCACCATCGCCCATGGACATCTGCAAAATCATATAATAAATTTGTGGACTCAAGGATTTTAAGTATATGGCAGCGGCTTGGTTCTGCCCCTGGCATTGCTGAAGTCCATGGGCGACGGTAACAACTTACCATCAGGTGGGCCGTATGCTCGTCTGCATACAAGGGCAATAAAAAAAAAAAAGAATGTCAACCTTAGTAAGATTTGAGAAATAAGATTTGAACTATCGATCATGTTCCTAGTATTCCGGGAACCATTGTATTTCAAACAATTGGAAATAGTCATAGCATAGTGTGTAAAGATCCAGTACTATTTTACTCAATATAAAAAAAAAAAACGAGTTACGACCAAATAATTGAGAATAACAGCAATGTACTGGTTTCGACAGTTTTTGCATTATTATTAAGGATAACTTAAAAACTACTGATCAGATTTAGATAATATTTGATAAATGGGACCACATCAGAAGCATTCCTTTTCAAATAAAAAAATAATCAACGAAACTTACAGGTAACTTGAAGTAACTTACAAAAAAATCGAATTTATAACCTCCCTCTTTATTGAAGTCGCCTAATAAAATAAGATTCACGGTTAATACAAAAAAATTAGACCTCGTATGACAATTGCAACGTTTTCTTTATGTTCTTTTTAAATTTTGCATTCAAGGAAATCCTCTACACCTCAGAGATTATTAAAACAGATTTCGCAATATACATATAACGGTCTTAACCTACGTTTCCTTCAATTAAACACAATTACTGCTGTAGATGAACAACAGTGATTATTTACAAAAAAAATCTTTAAAATGCACACTTCTGTTTATATTTTGGTACATTTAGATCTTGATTAGTTGTATACATGCAGATTTAATCAATGTCCACAGCTTAGACGGTCATTGGAGTCCATATATGTCGCAAATAAGTATAATGCCGCCACCGAATTTGATACTTGAAATCGAAGTCTCAATGTGAATAATGTTCAACTTCAAGGTGGCGGGAGTGACCTATACTGGCTTACATACAATACGCCATTTATTTTTGCAGGTTTAATTTTGAACACAGAACTATTCTTTCATAGTGATAGATTTTTATACATTGTAAGTTAAATATTACACCTTTAAGAAGAATTTTCTTAGAAAAATTAGTACCTGCGTACAGGATTTGAGCACCGACGTAGTTACATCAGGTCATACGAGTGCACCTTTTATCCTTTAGGCCATGACAACTTCAATGTAAAAAGTCGTTATTAAAATCGATTTCATTAATATATAAGGTGTGTCTAAATAGCTGAATAAACAAAAAAGGAACAAGCCTTCATTTTCAAAATACCTGTAATACTAGTTCTTGAAAGACCCAGACATGGCTGCATTTAAAATATACGTTTTTATGCTCATAAAATTTTTTTTTTTTTTAGAAAATGTAAAAAAAAATCATCGCTGTTTTATGTACAGCACAAATAAACACAAGATATTGTAAGTTATTCTGTATATTGTGATCGTATGTCTCGCTAGTATTACTCGAAGTGCTAATTCCTAATCTTTAACAATAGATTTTTCTAAGCCTACCTATTACCTTAGCTGGATAAAGTCGCCGATCTCCCACCGTTAGTTTAAAGGGCTTACACAATAGTGCAATAATCATAATGAGTGTATATTACTTGTCTAATTCCGCTTAGCTCTAACTCCCACAGTTAAATGTAATGACCTTTGACTTATGTAAGCGTGGTGGCTTGGGTTGTAGGTACTGATATTGTTATATCAAATTATCGAAAGAATTATTTGCATTGAGATTGAGCATTATATTGTAGCTAATGAAGACAAATCATCGTTTTGGGATCTTTTCCTTATGGTATTCTACTCAATTTGTCGTTTTATTGCTATAATAGGTATTCGTAACGTATTTATTTTATTGTACAAAATAAAACGCATATATTATAAAATAAACAAATTGTCCATGAAATATTTCTGTTTTTCGTTTTTTCTCAACTGCAATCCTCATTTAACTAATTAATTTTAACTTTTGTGATATTTTAGAAATACAGGTATTTTGTTTTGAATTACATAAAATTATTAAGGACATATTTCGAAAATGACACATAACAAAACGTCAGTTTGACAGCTGTCAAAAACTACTTTCACGACAACTTTACAAGACTTAAAAACTCGTTAGCGACGATATTCAGATGTACAAGTGTACATCAGATTTTTTATTAAGTTCGGTTTTAAATAGTTATGTACATATTATAAAAGCAGCTTGTACAGAAAAGAACCTTTTATGTTGTTCATATTTCATATTCCCTATGTATTTTACACTAAAAGATTCACTGTTATACGGATTACTTTATTTAGCTATACGCATAGTTTGATAAGACCGTGAATTATCACCGGGTATTATATATAAGTATATGTCGGCGTTAAGCCAGGATTTACACACATAAGTTCTTTTACAATGAAAATACAATACAATTCTATAAAACTTTAACATTACTTGTTTACAACAAAAAGCCACGCCTGAGTTATTCAGTGGTTTTTACACAATTAGCCATTTTGTGTTGGTTATAGCAACTACAACTTCTTTTATACAAACAAATGTAATTACTGCGAAACAATTCACAAAACATAGCTTAATATTCAAAATACATATTTTAGTGATTTTACATGACTCACATTTAATTTATTTTACATGAATTACTTTTAAGTAATATTAACTAACATTGTTATTATCCAGCCTAATAATAGATGGCGCCAACAACATCATTGCATAACAATTACAATACTTAATTAAATTATTAGTACTGTTAATTATAATATAAATTATTATTAATATTTATGCTTTATTCATATTTAATCATTTATACAGTCATTTGTGTTTTTAAACAATAATATAAACATTAAACATATTCTGAACATTTTCACATCAAAACAGTGTCTGCTAATTATTAAATATAGTAGAATAACAGTTTTGTTGCTAATAATAAATAAATATTAACATAGAATAAACTAAACTATATATTATTATGTTAATTATTGCCAACAGTGGCGTTTGCGCCCATACGGCCATACTGATTCCAGCGCGTCCCTTGCGCTGTTTTAGCATTTCACATAGCAGTAAACAAGGCATATCCCCTACTGGGATCTACCCAATACACAAGGCACCATTCACCCTTACGAGATCTAGCTAACACACAAGAGGATCACCCAACGGGATTTACCCAACACACAAAGCATCACTCATACAGGTCTAGTTAACTCGCAAGCCATCACCCTTACAGGATCTAGCCAACTTACCAGGCATCACCCTTACGGGATCTAGCCAACACACTCGGCATCACCCATTCGGGATCTAGCCAACTCACAAGGCATCACCCACTTGGGATCTAGCCAACCCACAAGGCATCACCCTCTCGGGATCTAGCCAACCCAAAAGGCATCACCCATTCGGGATCTAGCCAACTCATAAGGCATCACCCATTCGGGATCTAGCCAACTCATAAGGCATCACCCATTCGGGATCTAGCCAACTCATAAGGCATCACCCATACGGGATCTAGCCAACTCATAAGGCATCACCCATACGGGATCTAGCCAACTCATAAGGCATCACCCATACGGGATCTAGCCAACAAGACCAGGTTTAAGGATTCGCATGGTGGCCCGCCAGCGTTTTAGGAAGGATAATTGGATAGGAAAATAAAAGTAGATACCATAACAAATTATAAATCATTTTACAGCAGAACAAATCTCTCTGCCCATACGGTCAATTTGTCAGTTATCAGAATCCTCTGACATTAAGAGGATAGATTTACCTATATCAAACCGTTACCATTACCAAACCTTTACCTTTACCAAAACACATTAGATGACAGAGACCGCTCGTCCATCCATTTTTTACCAGCTGATTCAACTTCCCCTAATTCATCATTCAGCGGACCATTTTCAATTTGCTTTATTTTAATGACTGGTAGGGAACATCATCCTTCTAATGCCTCTGCATTTTTGTTTTATTGTTGTGCTGCAGCTTTTAATCAACTGTAATTCTTAAAGCTGCCTGTCAGATCTTATTAATTGATATTTTACAAACATGTGACATTTATGACCCATCAATAGTTCAGCATGCCTGTTGACCATGCTCGCTCTCTTTGCAATAATGTGGTACTGAATTTCATATTGTTCACAAGTTTTTGAAACTCCTGAATTATCTTTTATCTTGGTGAATTTTTAAAAGTGACAGGTTTCCCAAAATGGAACTAAGATTTTAAAAACAGAAATCACATAGAGATCTGTGCCATCCTTTTTCTTGACTAATAATAAAGCAGCACCCCCACTAGAAACCTAGGGTGCAGAGAGTTAATCACTCATCCAAAAATAAATAATTATGAAAGGAAAAGTAATAATATGGAGCTGCTGAACAGGGATGAGCTGTCTCTTATTATGGCATATTATTAAAAGTTTATTTTTATTTTTATTGTAATATGCTTGAACTCCTCACAATAAACAGGAGACATACAGTATGTACAGCGTTGTACTATCCTATCCAAATTAATTATTTCAAATCCAACTTTTATCTGCCTGATCACCATCTATGAGACATGATTTGCAAAAGTTACATGATGATTGAATAATGACTCCAAACTTGAGCGTTCACTGGATAGAAACTTATAAAAATAGATATGTTCTCCTCAAAGAGTGCAACACTGAGAAGTTATTTTTAAAAGATTAAAACCTATTAGGATGTCAGCAAGACTGTCAGTATTACCATATGATTATGATTACCATATGAAATTCTATAATAGTTCTAGTATTTTTCTCCATTAAAAGTCACAATGCTTTGTTTTGAAATCAGTTGACCCCTTATGCTCAAAAACTTTACATGAAGTTGTTTAGCTTACTAAATTAGATCTGCAATGATTTAAGTCTTAATTGTGGTGATACGTTTGTCATCTTGACGGCGGTAACAAGTTTTCTCGAAATTACGCAAGTGACGCAGTAACCACATTTAAAACCTTAGTGTTACTAAAAGTGCCACGAAAACTGAAGGAATCATTATGTGATTGTGATAAAACTGAGTTATGTTTAGACATTATATTTACAGTACATTTTCAATTTGACGCTTTCGGAACGTTTTTAGAATCGATATTATTTAGGAAGCGAAATACATACCACAGCGTATTTCTCAATAACTTGGATCGAATAAATTTAAGATAAATACCTGAAATCAGTATTTTTACCATCTCAGCGTCAGTAGCTTTTCCAAAACATCCACGGTCTAGAACTCATTTTAAATATCCACAACTTTACTGAATGCATGGATCAGTTCGTCCCTCACTTGCTCCAATGCGGTTCAATACAAAGACCAGATATCGGCTTATGTCTTGCTTGCTCTTTTGAACTCGATGTTCATGCGATGAAACAATTAGCTTCATGATAGTTTCGTCCACATTTCCGCATCGGTCTTGATGTCACGCCCTCATCGGAGTTGAACGGCGGCAAATAAAAGTTATAATGCCACTACAAGGGTACAGCATTTGCAGCTATCATCACTTTTCGCCTTTTTAATACAGGTTGAGAGACCCATCACTTGTTCAACAGTGGGCTACTTCATTCGGAGGCTTACGATTAATTTTGGGGCTGTGATCCCACTTCTGATGTCGGCGTTAAGCCAGGATTTACACACATAAGTTCTTTTACAATGAAAATACAATACAATTCTATAAAACTTTAACATTACTTGTTTACAACAAAAAGCCACGCCTGAGTTATTCAGTGGTTTTTACACAATTAGCCATTTTGTGTTGGTTATAGCAACTACAACTTCTTTTATACAAACAAATGTAATTACTGCGAAACAATTCACAAAACATAGCTTAATATTCAAAATACATATTTTAGTGATTTTACATGACTCACATTTAATTTATTTTACATGAATTACTTTTAAGTAATATTAACTAACATTGTTATTATCCAGCCTAATAATAGATGGCGCCAACAACATCATTGCATAACAATTACAATACTTAATTAAATTATTAGTACTGTTAATTATAATATAAATTATTATTAATATTTATGCTTTATTCATATTTAATCATTTATACAGTCATTTGTGTTTTTAAACAATAATATAAACATTAAACATATTCTGAACATTTTCACATCAAAACAGTGTCTGCTAATTATTAAATATAGTAGAATAACAGTTTTGTTGCTAATAATAAATAAATATTAACATAGAATAAACTAAACTATATATTATTATGTTAATTATTGCCAACAGTGGCGTTTGCGCCCATATATACATATATTGGAAATTATTTACATTACTTACTTAAACTTGAGACCCTGCTCTTTACAATTTAATCTGCGTTTATAAAGTTCGCTCTTGCTATGGAACCAAATGTGTAAATATTTTCGTGTGTGCGTGTACGTACAGGCCGTTGCGAAAATGTGTTCTTTTAAAAATAGAACGCATCTAATCATCAATGGCTTATGACTCTCGAAATCTGTTTTGTGATGAAACTGAGAAACGCTCAGTGAACGTCCGTCTTAAGCTAATTGAGATAACGCTCAATTTCGGCCGTCGAAGGTGAGGATGTTTCGTTATTTACAAAATTTACAAAACAAAAATGCAATTAGGTTCGCGAGCGGTGTCATTTGACTTGGAAAACAGTTTTAAAGAATGCTGTAGCAATTTCAACTGAATGTTAACTGCTTTCGACACTCGGAGCCTTGGTTTTGTTAGTTAGCGAAGAAAGTTGGTAACACAACTCTAGCTCCTGACGAACTGGCGTTTTTCTTACATTTCGGGCAAAAAAGTTTTATAATAAATAAATAATAATAAATAAATAAATAAATAAATAAATAAATAAATAAATAAATATTTACTAACAATCACGCCACTTTAACTGGTCCCGTGATAAGTTCGTAAAGAACTTGTGTTACAGGTACCAGATAACGGATATAAATGTAAGATTTTTATTATAAACATACATATATTTAATATACATCCATAACCCTGGAAAATACATTTAATTTATCATACAAATATCTTCCCTTGGCGGGATTCGAACCCGCGACCCCCTTGTGTAGTGACCATGTCACTTACCACTACACCAGACGGCCGTTATGATGTGAACATTTATGTTATTAGTAAAACAAAAACGCACCACACATTTTGATTTTTTTAAAAAACTTTATATGCATTGAAATTGTACAAGACAAATTTCCGTTATTCCGAACATAATAATATTAAATACCACATGTCCCAATCGCTAGTACCGATGCCCAAGACTTAACAATAAAAATGGTAATCCTAAAATTGTTAATATGTAATGTTGATTGTAAATATTGTAATGCTCGCAATAGAGTAATAATCAGCTGACATGTAGCGCTATTGGTACTCTGAGATGCGGAGGAGTTTCGACTACTTTGACTTTGGAAACGATGAAAAAAAAACAACAACATTAATAGCACTTTACTAGATGATAAGATGTAATATACGATCTTACGTACCCATGTATAAACAGTATATAGAGTAAAAATTCACTTATACACAATATGACCAGCAAAGACGAAACTAGGCGAACAAATTTATATCGTCACATTAAAGCCAAACATTCAAATAATAAAATAATCATTAGCTCATTTCTCAAAAACATTTAAAGAACAGATAGCGCGCGTAGAACACGGATCATCTACAAAAGACGCTCGTAATCCTCCGCCATTGAACTCATTTAATAAACAATAATTACGTATTACACTCGTCTGTTACAAAAAGCGAACAAACTGTCCAGAGATTACATCGTGACACGTGCTCTTATAGACTAGGGCTGATAGTTTTCACTATTCGATTAATTGAAAAACGAAACATCGGGGCGGTCTTAGATAAGTCATGAAACAAAAACATGTACGGTCCACTATATCAGGATTATTATGTTTTTTTTTTGTATGAAAAAGGTATTCTTAGTTAAAAAGTTTTTAATAGCGACGGTAACTTCTTAACCAACAGACACAGCCCACTGAGTTTCTCGCCGGATCTTCTCAGTGGGTCGCGTTTCCGATCCGGTGGTAGATTCTGCGAAGCACGGCTCTTGCTAGAGCCAGTGTTAGCACCAATCCGGTTTGAGCCCCGTGTAGGTAGGAAAAAAAAACCACCAGCTGAGGTGATCGACTGCCTTGTCAATAATAAATTCAGAATAATATAATAATCTAACATTAGCATACTCAAGAAGAAGAAAAAGTGATCAAGAAAGAGAAATTTTGATGAGAGACGCCAGACTTTTTAAGAATCTTGATAGGCTCAGACGAGTAAAACATTTTCCTGGTTACATGATTCGTCAATATAATATTTTTTGGGTGCATAGCGAATACTTTCAATTTGAAGTAGATCCAAAAGTGAAACTTTGTGAAAAGTCATTAGGAAGCACTACTAGACGCCGCTGAACTTACTTAAGCCTGAATCTCCAGCACATTTCATCATATTAAACTTTACAGCCCAGTATTATTCTGGTATCCCGTATGTCCCTTCTGACTCCTATAATCATAGTTTTGTCCTTCCAAATTTTAACACCAATTCCTTTTTCCTTTGAGGTCTTGCTCTACGACATATAACCATCTGAGCTTGGACCTCCCACGATTAATTCGGTCATCCGGTTTGTCGTATAGTATTTATTTCAGTATTTTAGTATTTCCTATTTTAAATACATGTCCTGCTCACTTTAGGCGTCCAATTTTAATAGTTTTTGTTACGATATTCTCTGTGACTTTTTTTCATAACAAATATAATAAAAAATTCACGTCGTCGTTTTCTTTCGTAGCTTCAACACAAGTAGCACGTTCTTTTTGCTAGAACATTGCATAAATTACATTTTTTCAATTAGATTGGTTATCAGTTCAAGTTGTATCTAAATGCCTCCCATAATGACAAATTTTTGGCGCGCTTATCTTGTCTGAAACAAAATATGAAAATTGAAACCGTAAATTAGTATTTTTGATATCAATGTTCTTACTTTTTACCCACCTAAATATCAAATTAATCAAAAGTTAAAAAAAGAGGAGACTCTATTTTTCATAGTTCAGAACTTCTTTCGAGATGAATCGGTTTTGATAATTCTTTCTTTTTTTGTATTTAAAAACTGGTGCTTCTCATGTGGACCGATTTAAGTTTTATCTAGATCTGACCAGTAACTTTTGAATTATCGTTTATGATGCATATTGTTTATGATGCATATAATGATGATTGGAGCCTCTGGGTCTGCGGAGGGACTTCGGTTCCCTCTGTATTTTATACCGTATGTTCCATGGGGAGTGCTCTGAGGAATTGTTCGAGATGATACCGTCATCTCGTTTTTACCATCGCACCGCCCGCCACCGGAGTAGAGTTCATCCATACTACCTGGAGCCGCTGCGGTCATCCACAGTGCGTTTCCAGAGATCTTTTTTGCCACGTACCATCCGGCTATGGAATGAGCTCCCCTCCACGGTGTTTCCCGAGCGCTATGACATGTCCTTCTTCAAACGAGGCTTGTGGAGAGTATTAAGCGGTAGGCAGCGGCTTGGCTCTGCCCCTGGCATTGCTGAAGTCCATGGGCGACGGTAACAACTCACCATCAGGTGGGCCGTATACCCGTCTGCCTACAAAGGCAAAAAAAAAAAAAAAAATTTATTTACTTCGACTATATTGATGATATTCATTTCATTTCTAAAACGATTTTTTATTGTGTTTATTTTTTATTATTATTTGAATAATACTTTGGACAGTTGTTATCTAGCAGCCCTATAAGTACCGTAGCAATCGAGCGGGGAATGCCTCCACGTATCGTGGCAAAGAAAATAAGAGTTAAAACCTGTTCCGCTAAGCGACTCCCGTAATGACTAGCACTAGGGATAACAGAACAGGGATATCGATAGATAATAAAATATATTTAATATTATATATTAATAATCTACCTTATAATCAATCAAGCATTATAAGCAAATTTTATAAGATTGTAAATTACGGTACAAAATAAGCATTAGATTTCAGACTAGTATAAAAAGTCCAAAAAATTAAAATAAAATGTAAGTGTTTTTGTATTCGCTTAAGAAGCTGCTTTTTTTTAGCGTAATCAATTATGTTCTACTTCGTCACACGCAAAATACAATATTAATCTCTTTTCCCCAAAACTCCAAAGGAAATATAATAATAATTACAAAAAGTTTATCCATATTTGCGTCTACGTCTGAAAATTGCTTGAAAACTAAATTTTAGCAGAAGTGTCCAAACAAGCAACTAGCCTTAAAGGCGTCGATAAAACCAAATCCAGTGTAATTCCAGAATTTCGTCCTTTTTCATTTAAAATCAATTAAAACAAACAAGGCTAACAATGTCTAATATGCCAAGAAAGTTTTTAAGATTGAGTGAGTCGATTCCTTAAAAAAAATCGATTCAATCTATATCGAGTCATCATGTTCCCATCTCTCGAAGCACGTGTTCGTCGTTCGCTACGAACTGGGCCGCCGATCCCAGTGAACGTGTCCCGTGACGTATTTATTTACTGTTATGTATATTTACGATACATTCCTCGTTTATGTATATACGTACGTTATACGAACACGACGATTGCTAAAGAAGTTCGAAAGAAGTAGGTTTGTTGTACCGGAAACACAATTTCTACTAAAAAGCATTTTTACGATTATTATTTTTAATTTAAATTTTAATGTTTTAAAAAATTATGTAGTTTATAGATTTTGGTATTTGTTAATGATAGCCGTTATATTCTATGTAATACAAAAAAGATTTTGACCACGTTTTAATTACCTTTTTTTTTTATTGCCCTTGTATAGACGAGCATACGGCCCACCTGATGGTGAGTGGTTACCGTCGCCCATGGACTTCAGCAATGCCAGGGGCAGAGCCAAGCCGCTGCCTACCTGCTAAATATAAATCTCTTAATATAATAAAAATTTGACAAACCTTTTTTTAACATAAAAACAGAAAGACATATTAGTTGTTTTATAATTTCAAAATTTCAAAACAAATTGTGACCGGTTCACGGTATGTTCTAGTAAACATTTCATTTATGGTCTACAGTCGTGCCCTCCAACCATATCGTTAGCCGATTCACATCGCAGTCTTCAGTGGAAGAACAGCTTTCTAAATTTAATCTCAATGGACGACCAACGGGTCTGTTTACTCAGCCGGCTATGGTTAATCAAGACTGCAAGACCAGACTAGTGGCAGCACGTCTAGTATTTATGTCACTGTTATAGTCCAGTTAGTCGGCGGGGCAAATAAGTAACGACTGTCTACACGTCAAATCAGGGGGTCACCAGGTCATAGGAAACTGCTGCAAAACTGATCTTCCACCGAGCATTGCTCTGATCAACGGCTTAAATTTTGCTGTTCAGTGTTTGAATGTCTTTTTAATACGCTTTTATTAGCTTCAGATGTATGTGTGTATGTTTGTAACGGAATCTTTGAACACGATTTTGACCACCTTGAAAACGTCGGATTAACTCGAAATCTGATATAAATAGTGTAAGAAAAAATGATTTTATTGTAAAAAAGCGTGGGGTGCTTTTCAGGATATTATCAAAATAACCCTTCTACTCATATCTGTTCATAAAATATTTATAACTACTTATACCATGCACCCCACGCTTTTTTACAATAAAATATTTTTTTCTTACACTATTTTTAATTCAAATTTATTTTCTATTTTTTAATTGGATTTTCTATAAAAAGTTTTTTAAACTTTTATTTTAATATTTTTTATTGCCCTTGTAGACAGACGAGCATATAGCGCACCTGATGGTGATTTACCGAATGGTTACCGTCGCTTATGGACTTCAGCGATGCCCGGGGCAGAGCCAAGCCGCTTCCTATATAATAGTAGTTAACGCTAATATAGACTTTACAAAAGTGTTTTTTTACGTCTCGCGAGAGGTATCCTTACAAACATATTATTTACTATTTTCATACTTTTGAATCGAACAGAAATGGCACGTCTTACTCCTATGTTACACAATACAAAGCATATATAAAACAGTCATGTGTCATTAGAGTTCCTATATTAAGATATTATGTGCTGATATTAGGAATTTTTGGTAGCCGCCTAAGGGTACTATCATACTGTCTAATTTTATTGCGAACTAATTGCTTACAATCTGTTTAAGGAGTTGAAATTTTTCCAAAAAACCGAAAAGCCACAAAAGGCTTTCAAGAAATATTTCAAGTCGTCTAAATTCCTAATTCCATCCAACATCTAGCAGTAAACATCTGCAAAGCGACCATTTCTTAAGATCCTACTCTTGATTCGCATTAGCACGTAAGGCTGTGTCGCTCCCGTTATCACGGATCGGGCACGCGACCGTGTTGACTTGGCAATGTCACCGTAGTTCGTTGGTTTATCATGATAATTTGATTCCTAGGAAGCACTCGGAGGAATAGTCGAACGCTCGTCTAGGCTTGACTTTGATGGATCGATTCGCGAGATAGGATTTCGGAGAAATTTTAATAATATAATTTCTTTTTGACTATAATTTTTAGTTTAGTCTCATGAAGCTCAGTGAAATCTTTAATTATGTCAGCGGAAAGTACACGTTCGTAAATTCGTTGAAACTTTGTTTACTAGGTCAAAAAATTTAATTTTTAGGTTACACATGTGATTCAGAAACATTTTAGTTAATTGAAGAAATAAATTAAGGAATACCGTTAAATAGTTCTAACTCTAATACAAAAAGGAAATAATTTACAAAATATGGTCATCTTTTAGTATACGTATTGCAGTAGCTAGGGAAGGATGTAGTAATGGCTAAGCACAATCTTATTTTTAACTGCATAGATTGTAAAACAGATTTAGCGGTTACATAATTTCTTTTAACTTATCACAGAACATTATCTCGTTCACTTCCTGATACTAAATCGACTGTTACATCAAAAATGTCTGTACTATTGTTCCCAATTAGAGAAACTCTAGGAAACTTCATCTATCGGTATAAGATCGCGCACGGCGAAAACAAAGCTATCTAGATCTCGTGATGCTGTAACGCAGTATTTATTGGAGCAGAGTTAATCATGCGATAGTGTTGTACCGTCAGTTTTGTTACGGAGGTTTAATAATCGGTTTCAGGTGTCTTCGATTGTATCTTCTATATCGGAATCTCCAATTATGGATGTTTATTAAGAAGGTCTTATACGTTAATAGTCTATTCGGTTATCATCAGAAGATGTAAGTGCGTGACATCGGCTACCATAAACAACTACTTCCACATCGTCTAACCCTTTAGTATTAGCGTTCTTGCCTTATTTACCGTCAAGCAATTGGAGTTACCTTAGCTTACCCTAAATTTAAGAACATGGTTAGTGGTTATCTAACAGCTGGGTTCCTCTCATCTTGTAGGCAGCGGCTTGGCTCTGCCCCTTGGCATTGCTGAAGTCCATGGGCTACGGTAACCACTCACTATCAGGTGGGCCGTATGATCGTCTGCCTACAAGGGCAATAAAAAAAAACTTGAATATGTAAACTCAAGTTTTTTTGTGTGATAAAAATCAAGTAAATAACAAGATAATATGTCTTTTATTGAAAATTAGACGATAGTTAGCATAATATTCCAATTTCGAAGGACAATACGATAGTCGTCCGTGACCACGAAAACTATAAATTTAATCGAAACATCCGAAATAATATATAGACAAAAAAAATACAAGACTTAGTTTTAGGTATTGCTTTTATTTCACACTGATTTTTACTTTATTTTGTGCCCAATAAGTTCAGTGAGTATTAACTAGTAGAAATATGAAATACATTAATTGACTGGTTGATTATTTCCTTTACTTTTTATTTCCTTTCTGAACGCATCATGTTCAGTACGTAGATGGAGAATATAAAACTAATAACCGTATTCGAAATCGTTGTATATAATGGCACACCATTGAAAATCGTTACACTTTCTAAAGCAAACACAGTTATAATAATTTGCGTGTATGCGTAATGACTGACTACTTTCGAGTAGAAGGTAAGTTTCTTCAGAAAACTGTCACGGAAAATTGCTCTCGACTTTCCAGCTATTGATACTAATGAGATCATTATTAATATATTCTTATTTTCTTATCACAGCCTAAAATATTTATGTTTCAGACCATTTAATAATGATAATTGTATACTTGATCTAGAAAAAGACAAATAAATAGATAACTTCATTTTTAAACAAATGCAAAAAATCGCATTGAATTGGTGCTTTCTATTGTTATATGTCATATTTATAATGACAATTGCTTTAATACAGATATAGAATATAATGAAAAAATTTAGCCAAATTTACAAACCGGTCGAATAAATAAGGAAATATCACAGGTATATAATATGACCAACGCTTATTTTTTTACAAATCAGGCAGTTTTTTTTTTCTAATTAACGATGCTTCAACAGCAAATTGAAAGATTGCACATAGTTTTGGCTAATCCCAAGATAAACAAACCGTGAGCAATGAATGGGAGGAACCGCCGGCGATCGTTAGATCCGGACCGCGGGCGCCAATGTCGAATTCAATGCCACGCATTGTTAAGTCTCGGAAGGAAGCTAAGCCAACGCTTTGTTAAATATTAAAGACGCTACCCACAGCAGCGAAGACAAAGGCGCTTCACTCGATATCGTTGGAAGAGAAAATTACGTTTCCTATTTGGATATTTTTTTTGTACTGATGTTAATGCGTACCCTATGTTGTATTGCGAATGTAATGTAGTAAGTACCATTTATTCTGTTTGACGCGCAGCTAGAGACGTTTCACTAAAATACAATTGAGACAATATAATTTAGCCATCTTAAATTGGGATATCGTACGGTAATTGGTCTTAATGTCCGTGGGCGCCAGTTATCACAATTAAGAGCCATAAGTTAGTGTGCTGCCCTACACTAATAGAGAATAAAATATAATATTATTAAGAGTACATCATAAGATGACGAAGATCGCATTGCATTTTTTTGCTGAATACCGGACATTTAAAAATAAATTATTTATCACATTAAAATACTTATTACATATAAACACTTTACTGTATGCAAAAACAAAGTTAATTATACTATATAAAATCTATTTAGTTAATTTAACTTTAAATAACCTTTTGTGTTGTGGTATTTTACTTAACTTTCAATTTGATACATGCAATTTTTGAGAAAAACCTTTAGGCTAAAAACAAATCATATCCAATCGTAAATAATAACTATACAACTGTATCAATGGAACTAATGAACAAATAAAACAAGGTGACGATGGGATGTTACCGGTCGCGAATGGTAATAATAGGCAAGCTTTCACTGTTCCCATTGTTTCGGTTTTATAATGCGGTTACGTGTTACAAGCCCGTAGAAAGTTTGACAATCGTATCAATATAGTTAGTGATATGGTCATTATAGGTGAAATGAAACTAAGAACAGCAGTTAATGCGGAGCTCATTGGTAGATCGGAAGTAGTAGGAGCTAGTGCTTATGCATGATGATAGCATGAGGTTTTTCAAGAGAAATTTTGCAAAGATAGACGATAGATTTCACTATGGTACACCGCTGTACAGCGTGAATGATGAATAAGGTTGGTACTTTGGAAAAAAGCCGGAGTCTCAAAGCGTATGACTGCTTCGTAGTAGGATTAGGCACGACGGTGGCACCTATCCGTGTGGACTAGTGGACTAGTGGTATACTGGACTGGTGGTAGGACCTCTTGTGAGGCCGCGCGGGTAGGTACCACCACCCCACCTATCTCTGCCGTGAAGCAGTAATGCGTTTCGGTTTGAAGGGTGGGGCAGCCGTTGAGACCTTAGAACTTATATCTCAAGATTGGTGACGCATTTACGTTGTAGACGTCTATGGGCTCCAGTAACCAGTTAACACCAGGTGGAGTGTGAGCTCGTCCACCCATCTAAGCAATAAAAACACAACTTACAATACCCCTAAATACCACAAAAGTATTGAAATAAAGAAGAAGATACGCGACATAGCGTTTAGGGAATACAGTAGGAAGAAGTTCATACTTTAGTATGAACTTCTTTTTCACCGGATTTATCCGGATCGTACTTGGCAATAAACGGAAACTGTAAAAACGTTTCTAAATTTCTATTACGCAGGGATGGGGCGAAGCGTGGATGTCGATATTTTTTTTAAATCTTGCTTCGGTAAGCACGTGTCGTCTCATTAATTAAGTTGCACAACGTTATTGGTTTTATAAGCTAATCATCACGAAGATATTGAATAACCTGAGTTCACGAATAATAAGTAAATTGTAGTAACGAGTCACGCGAAGTTACTACACGTGTTTGTTATATTTGTTTTTTTTTTGTTTGTTACATATTGTACTACAGTTTTTAGGGTTGTTCGTGGTATTTTTTAGTAAATGACGTAATTAATTTGAATGAATAAAATAATGCGATTGGCAGGTCTATCTTTTATTTCTTGCAGTTAATCAGAAGTTATCTATCGATCTTGCAACTTGAAGAGGTCATAGTTTTATTATCAAGTATATTATAATTCAGCCAAGTGAGAAATGTAGTGAAATCCAAAGAAGAGATGGTCTCAAAATCTAAAAATATACTTTAACTATTATATTATAGTACACTTATGCAATTTATTTAAAGAACTCTATGTATACAATTATATTATATTAGAACAGTAGTCGAAATTTCACCTTAATCACTCACAACACATTTTTGTTTCATATTATTTAACTATCACATTGTCGTTATTAAGATTTATTTTTATAACGTTGAAAAAAAAAGGAAAATCGGTATTGACAAACAGACGTGAAAAATCTGAACTGTTTTTCATCGTAAATCAATCAGATATGAATGAACTATTTGAACCAATTTAAATTCCGTTTCAATCTTTAGATCAATCTTGGTCATTTTTGGGGACGGCTGTAGAAAAAAAGGAAGACAGCCAAAACGTTGGGAAGATGAAATAAAGAGTGTAGCCGGCCCGCATTGGAGTCGAATGGCCAAAAAATAGAGAATATTGGCAATCTTTAGAGGAGGCCTTTGTCGAGAGACAAGCTGTTTTTAAAACCACACCGAACGCCGGATGGAATAATTGATTATAAGTTGCATTTAAATTTAATCATTATGGTGTACAAACTTATTATAAAATTCCAATTAATTATAGTCGAATTTCGACTACTGCGGGACCTCTAGTTATTATTAAGTTCCGTTTAATTTGAGCAACATATCAAAATGTATTTAGGGCATGTTGTTCTGTTATGTTAATTGTATACTTTTATTGTTTCAGCCTAGGCCCGTTCGAGGCAGTGACTGGAAGCGAAATGGTGTCTAGACGTCGAATATTATCGCGGTCACGCGACAACCTGTCGCAAACACTCACTCAGGAAGAGGAGGAAGACGTATGGTATCAAAAGGATAAGCTTTATAAGGTAAGATGAGTATTGTTGATAAAGTTTTATCAAACCACCTAATATACATTTTGTTACCTATTAAAGCAGACAAAGATACGTGGCCACTTGACAGTGTGTGGTCATAGTTGCTCATGGATGGCACTAATGCCAGGTACTCAGACTTACTCAGAGTTGAGCTCATTCATAAAAAGGGTATGAGTTCTCGGAACACACTTTTTCTATTCCGTATTTTTATGAATATCATTGAGGAATTTCTCATATGTTTTAATGGCCTAATTAGTGCTACGAGTAATAAAAGTTCATGTCACTGTTTTAAAAACGATCTTTTCATAACAATCGTTTATCAAATAAAAACAATCTTCATCTTAAATGTTGCACAAGCTAAGAAGTCTGTTGCTAGACAGGATAATAAAATTAAGGCATCCATGTTCTCGCTGATCGAGACGTTAGATGCACTAGCTGATGACATTGTTTTGAAATTGAATGTGGTTTTGGTAGAGCGCTCTACTTCACGGAAATACCAGTTAATATTACACTCAAAACCATAAGTCGCGTTATTTCGAAGCATGTGGTGTTAATAATATTATCATATCAGGCTAATAGTTATCGATATAATTAATAGGCTTCGTCGACATTTGAATGTTGTGCCGAAGATCGTGTATTTTTTTCTTTTTAATTATTTTTTGTCTTTTGCGTTTAATTTCATATAGACTGACCTTTTTTTTATTGTTTAGATGGGTGGCAAGCTCACAGCCCACCTGGTGTTAAGTGGTTACTGGAGCCCATAGACATCTGCAACGTAAATGCGCCACCCACCTTGAGATATAAGTTCTAAGGTCTCAAGTATAGTTACAACGGCTGCCCCACCCTTCAAACCGAAACGCATTACTGCTTCACGGCAGAAACAGGCAGGGCGGTGGTACCTACCCGCGCGGACTCACAAGAGGTCCTGCCACCAAATTACCTAATTAATAATGGGATTTTGAGGTCTAGCAATTTTCAGTAGGATACTTTAAAATGTTGAAAAAAAAACACATTTGGACGATCTGGTAAATCGAAACGGTGATATTTCACTTTGGTTCTCATATATGGTTCTACAAAAAAAAATATGGTGCGATGGACTGAAGACTAAATTTCTTATTTAAGCTCGTTGTGTCAGATGTAATGACAAGGCGTCCAAGCATAATGGACGTCTGTATAATACTTTCCAACCCATCAATCACGAAGAGTATTTTGAATTCTTGCCGTCCTGGGAAATAACATCCAATATAAAACCTACAGCATTTCGTTGTTATACTGATTATTGTAAAATTTAGATTTGTCTTTCGATTTCAAAATAATATAAGCATACTAAAATAATTATTTTAGTAATAATAATTTTGTACCTTTGAATGTTTGTCACTCAGTCGGGTAAATAGCGGCACAGATATGGATGCTATTTCGCAGAAGAATAGTTAATAGCCTGGATTAGCACATAATACAGCTTAACATGGTAAATGACTTGACCCGGGTAGCCCCAAATATATCTACTATAATAAATAGGACCGTTTGTTAGTGATTTTACGTACATCGGAATCTATAAATTGACTAGTCTTTAAGGTGACACAAGCATATTTTTCCTTCGACAAACGTAATATGTTTAAATCTTTCTTAATTACAATTTAACCTGTGTAAAACCACACAGCGAGTCTAGTAATATTTTAAAGAAAAAGAGATTGAATAAGAGACGACTGTTTTGTTTGACAAATCATCAAATAAGGAACCAGTGTACAAATTAGTGTAAGAAAAGAAAACAAAAAAACAGATGTCCTCAAGCATTAAGAGTGTGCTAGTATTTGCCAATGATTCATATTAACTAAAATGCACCGCACTTATGTGAATCTTACTCTTAAGTAAATCGTGCTAAGTCAATTTTCGTTGTGCAAAAGATGAATCAATTTTGTATTTGATTATCAATTCATTAAATTAATTTAAGTTAAAGTGAAAAGCACAGTAATTTGCAGAGCAATTCTCTAACCGCAAAACTTAAGTCACGTACCTTACCCGTTGTCTTTAGATCGACATTGTATTACACAAGTTTGACAAATTGCGGTTAATTAACTAAATTCGCAACCATCAGCATCGCTTGTTCCGCGTGCATATTATGTTTTCCTTTCCTTTGTTTATGATTGTGTTTTTGTAACAATTTCCGACTGCCGCTATTAGGGACGTGGGAATAATTCGCATAAAACAAAGTCTAACACTTACTTCGTTTCATTTAACATCGATGCCTTTTGATATTTTCAATGAAATGTTTTCCTTTACCAGTTTTCTTGTTAGTCTTTCGATTTATATGCTAAGAAAAGAATCAATGTAATTGTAGTTTTGTAAAATAGCTTCTTTAACTAGTTCCACAATAGTATCTAAGTTGTTATTGCTTTGTTCTAAATCTTTTCCGTTTTCACCAAAGCTTTCTCCTGTATTATACTTGCGGTTGTAATGTAATGAAAGCTTATAATTTTCAATGTCACTTTCATAGAAAAAAAGTCTTGATACTTTATTAGTTAGGCGTAAATCTCTTGTGGTTTCAACTAGAGATCAGCGTGTTGGTCTGAAATCGGTTGTTGAATTATTTTTTGTTTGATTTTATTGACTGCTATTTGTGGTGCCTTTGTTAATTGTAGCATTAGAATGAATATTGAGAGTGGACAATTTTATTGCGACCAACTCTCTTACTTGGTCGTGAAGAAAGTTTTTACTTCTTATATCTACAGCTTCCGTCATGACATTGGCTTCATACACATAAAATACAAAAGATCCTTGAAAAGCAAATAAACAAACAAACAAGAAATTTATTAACTCCGGTACTATCATAATCAATTTAAATTGCTACGATCCTTAGTAATTTGGTATTAATTAAGCATCAGTTACATAATTTCAAGACCTTATATAAAATATCGAGATAATCGTCCAATATACGAATTCATAAAAAACAAAAAATAAACAATTGATACAATTGATACATTACCCGATTCCACTAATACAAATGACCCAGTAATAAATTGTCGACCAGACATAAGCCGACAGGTTACGATTCTGCTCGATTAAGATCTAGTGACTGCTCGTGACCAATGGAACAACGGTTGGATTGCGGCATCATAAATACTCCGGAAAACATCTGTGTGCTTAGTGCGAGTTTTTTAACCTTCTCGATAGCGTAAAAGTTAGCTCATATTTGTATGGAATGGGATCATTTGCCCACGTTTGCCGCTAGGGGCGCTGTTCCAACTGCATACAAAATTGGGCTAACTTTTACGCTATGGATAACGATAAAAAACTCGCACTAAGCACACTGGTTAGAATTTTCGAACGTTTGACCTTACCGAATGTACAATGTCAACGAATGATTTTATCACTTATGCACAAGTATAGTCTGTTATTGTTATACTCCATTGCTTCAATAATACTGTTAAAGTTTTATTTTTAAATTCAAATCACGTTTTGTGTTTAACTTATCCTTCTTATAAACCGTTTTGTATATTCATTTCACTTGTCAATACAAATCTGCTAAATCACGTGGGCACTTCATCCGTTATACTTTAGGCCATTCTGTCATACATGCAACTTACATGACTTATCTCCATCAAATCTTACGGCTTGAGCTTGAGTAATTAGTGGATCATTGTACAACAAGATAAAGGATTGCAAAACATAAATATTTGGGTCATTGATCCAAACAGACAATGAAGGCGCGAATGATTTTGACGAATTTTCGATTTTTACTTTTAGGGTCCTAATTCAAAGCAATTTTTAATTTCACGGCTCAATTACGTTACGAGATTTTTAAATTAAATTTTCCTTTTTAAAGCAATGCCAGATGCAACTAATATTAAAATGTATTGCATATATATTTAAGATTTTACTGTTGTTACTGGTGGTAGGACCTTTTGTGAGTCCGCGCGGGTAGGTACCACCACCCCGCCTATTTCTGCCGTGAAGCAGTAATGCGTTTTGGTTTGAAGGGCGTGGCAGCCGTTGTAACTATACTTGAGACCTTAGAACTTATCTCAAGGTGGGTGGTGCATTTACGTCATAGATGTCTATGGGCTCCAGTAACCACTTAACACCAGGTGGGCTGTGAGCTCGTCCAACCATCTAAGAAAAAAAAAAAACATTTTGTAAATAATTTTTTTCAATTCAGTCACGAGTCATAACAGCCGTCGAGTTTAGCATTTTCGTTAATATCAAGGCTCCAGAATACGTTCCGCGTTAAGAAATAGACGAACGCAATGTCTCAAATGTAGTCCGAGGCCGCTATACATAATTCCGCTACAAACAAGTGTCTTTCACTGAAATTACCGTTTTTAATACTTTTGAAAAAAAACCTTTACCTCGAATTCTTTGGAACAGTAGAACGACATCAATCGATCGTCTTAGTGATATTTTAGCACCGGATTTTTTTTGTTTTTGTAACCATATTTTATGCCTGCTTGATGTTTATCACGAATATTTTCCATCGACGTGAATCAGCTTAAAATTATACAAAGCGTAATTAAATGTAATTTGAGAGCATTAGCTTTTATTCTGGCTTGAAAATTAAGAATTCTATTTAAACATTCCAAAAGGTAGGTATTTATTTGTAGTCTTATGTAGAATTTACATTACCAATTTTTTTTTAATTTTAGTTTTAAATATGTTAACTTGTTGATCTTAAACTACGAAACCAATAGTAGGAGAAGAAAAACAAAAGAAGTTTTTTTTGTTATTCAACTAATAGTGGTTTTTAGAGCTAGCTATCATTAAATTGAATACCTCACTTTGATTATATCAAAGAACTTGTTTAAATATTTGTATTCAAATAAACTAAAATCATGTCAAGGATTAATTTAATGAAATGCACAAAATAACTAATGAATTATAAATAGATATCCAATAAACTATGCTATTTTAATGTCTAATACGAAAAAATAATCCACACAACTAATAATAACTCATTCAACTCAAATCAATTCCTCCCTTCAGTGGTATGGTATAGTAGTTATAAATATTTTATGAACCGAGATGAGTAGAAGGGTTATTTTAATAATATCCTGAAAATCCACGCTTTTAATAATAAAATATTTTTTTCTAACGCTATTTTGAATCCAAATTTATTAAAATTCATTTTCTATTTTATAGTTAGATTTTCTTCTATAAAAGCGTATTTTGTTAGTTTTTTTAAACTATTATTTTTTTATTTTACGAAATAATTACTAGAGTGAGGCATTCCTGATTCACGTTCCTTACTACTTAAATTCATTCATACGTAATTGAATAATATGGGTAGTATAAACAAACATACAGCTTGAACGTTCTCCTTAATACTAGACTGTCGCTGGCCGCAGTTCACGCGTTGGATGTCGTAACTCAAGCTACCCAATGCCGGTTACACAACATTCACCTGTTTGAGCAGTGAATTTGCGACAATATCGTGAACAAGTTATCAATACCAATCGTTAACGCAGCTGTCTGTCAGTATTGCTGAATTTTTGTGTATTGGTGGTCTTCCGCGACTTTAAGAAGTCATCTGATCTTTTGTAATCTAATAAATGTAAAATCAACATAAAAATTTTCGGTACCCCAAAATTTTGATAAAAAAATATATTTTGATTATCGTTCTCATTTCAATCACTGTAATGTTAAATTAAAATATTACCGAATCATAATCTATATTGCATTAAGCATCACTAATCTAAGATAACCATCTGGTATTACCTAAGAGTATTTATGCGACTACAATAACCCTAATGAATGTAATTCGCTGTAATTTTGACCGTTACTTGATTTCCAAATCGCTGATTTCTATTCAAAAATCTCCTAGTTGGGTGACTAGTCATGTGTGACTTTACCATTTAGATTTAACCGGTTATTAAGACAAGTGGCGGAATCCGCGTGTCATGGGTCAATATTTGACATTTCAATGGCTTGCAGTAGTGAAATGACGTAATCTGAACCATGCAAGAGCTTATGTACTTGCGAAAGATTACAGTTGACACTACTGGGTACTTAATAGTGAGTTGTATATAATCAAATCATAGAAAAGGTCATTCGTATTATAGTAGCTTGTAATTGAAGTTTATCAAACGTTCATTGATGATGACAATGCGTTAATTAATTTAAATGTGCTTATTATGCCGGTATCATTTTCTTGCTTGTTTGATTTTGAAAGTACTGCATGTATTAGGGTCACGATATCTCAAAGGTGGTATTATATACGATCGGTGAAAGTCACTTATATTTAACGAACTATAAATGACCGGAATTATCACTAACTATCTTTTATTCCTAACCACTAAAGAAAAAAAAGAAAAGGAAAAAGCGTTTTACGTTGCATTTTTAGTAACAAATAAAACGTTATATACAAAAAAAGGGACACTACATCCGGCTTATAAGGAATAATATTAATTAGGTTATTTCGTGAACTATTTTTATAAATGTATGCACCACGAACAAAGAATGTTGGTATAAATCAGTTCAATTGTCCTCTTGACAGGTCCTTATCATAATAAATAATGGAACTTAAAATGATTTTGCATGTTCGGTATCTTGACATACATATCTTTTCTGGCAGTCTTATATTATTATAAAAATACGCGTCCTCGATTATTTTCTCAGTGATGTACTCGAATGTGCGCATCGAAATAATATGAATATTATTTACTTAAGATCTGTAGCTTAAAGTTCAACCAACATAGCTATTTAATGATACGAGCATTTCTGACCATTAACATTGGTACCCAGATTTTTATCGGTTATGGAAACCGAATGATCACATAAGTCAGAAAATTGGTTAATAATTTTTAGTCTTCAAATTCAGACGCCTCTAACTTTGCCTTGTTGTCATAATCATTCAAAGGCATCGTTCTAATTAATTGTAGTTGCCAATATCGTAGGACAATCTTCAAGATGCTAAGTAGTCTGGTCCCTGCGTCCTTGCCTTTCCCTCATTGCGTTAACTGGACGACCTCCAAAATCAACTGCATCGTATTCGCAACCGTTATTGATTCATTTTAATCGCTTTACATTATCGTTAACATTTATGGGATCTTCGTTTGTTTCAAAACCCGTTTCAATGTTTTCGTGAATGGCATCTCATATTGGTTTATCGATAAGCGCGTTATTATCACGGCTACCGATACGGTTATAGCATTTTCACTTTTTAGCATCTCCGTTTCACTGTGAAAGTAGCCGATTTGAGCTCTCATAACTTTTGCTTTCGTTTGCTTTATTAATTAACAAGTTTTAAATAACCTTACGGAATGACACAGTCTTCTTAATTGCTAGTTGATTGAGAATTATGACTTCATGATCAATCATGTTTTAAACATTTTATCCTTTTTGGTGAAAACTTGTTTTGTATTGACCGGTTTCCTGGTTTGTTCTATATGCTTACGTTTAATTATCTCCTAAAATTAAATTCATCATATTTTTTGTAGTATTGTATTATGCTCGTATTTAATTTTTTTCTTCTTCTGGTCCAAGTTTTTTTTTTGTTTTTTTTTTATTGCTTATATCTAAATATCCTTAAGAAGAAAATGCGCCATCGCCTTACGTATACGGATGTTTCTATCACGGTACATTTGTCGCGTCCTTGTATCGTAAGTTCTAGTTATAGCCGTAGTCGACGGGAATCGCCGAGGCGAACTACTGAGCAGGAAGAGAACAACTTTCATTTTCACACACCTGTCTTGCCCCGCAGCTTTGCACTGGCATAATTCTTGTTATCCAACTATCTACTTTAAAGCCTGGGCACTAAAGCTGCTATAGTGGAATGCCCTGTATTTAGTTACGTCGGTAATTGTACCTGCTGCTTTTATTATGACCATTTTTTGCTGCATTGCTATGTCGTACTACTTCTTCATAAATATATTCATTCATATTCCGAGGAAATAACAAATTTTCGATACGCACACTCGCGTTTATACAATTAACTATATTCTTACAGATTTTAAGTATTTTGTTTGAGAGGTTCTGCTTACTCATATTAAAAATAATATGGTTTTCGTAAACGTAAAAGTCATATGAATAGAATTGGTGTTACAAAAATCATTCGTCAAAGCGTTTTGACTCGTGTGAAAATTAAATTTTGCACGCAACGTACACTTTGTACACACATGGAAGAAGCGAAAGCGAAATCGTTACGTAAAATTTAGAAGCATCGTTCTCAAAGTGTAATTTAGATAAATACAATATTTGACGGAGACGAGGCACAGGAATTTAAACCTTAAGCACACTTAGAATCTTCCTTAAAATCTAGGTTGATACCTCAAAGAGAAAGTCATAATGGCAAACAAAACGAATAGTGTTGCAGACATTCCTCTAAACCAGTTTTTTTAAAACTTCCCTTTAGCAGATAACATATTGTAGATTGATATGTAAAACGGTGTTTAGGAATCTACCTTGAATAGATAATAACAATTACATGCCCACACTTGAAAGTCAAACAGATTGGTCCGTGGCGTATTCGTGTTCAAAATTCTTCTGAAATAAAACGTAAAATAAAAGATTATTCTTACTATTAGATTCCACAATAGTATAATTTCAAATCTGATATACACCAAATCGATTATACTTCCAAACCGATTCCAAATAAGTATAAAACAATGAAAGACGAACCAAAACAAATTCCATGTTCCATTTTGACAGCCTTTTTCCATTTCAGGTGTCTTGGTGAATGTACCAGAACTACTAAAACCATTCTCTAAACAAACATTGTGTCGCTTTTGGTTTATTGTAATATTCAAATGACAAGTATCATACTTACGTGATCGCTTCATCATCTTCAAGAACAGATTTTGAAATTCTCTAGAATCTTCTTCGTTAATTAACTTTCTCTGTGCTCCGTTAAAAGATATAAATGACTTTACGTATATTGCTAATACGTTAATATTGAGGAGTTATGAATACATTTAATGCATTAATTCTTCTTCTTCCTAGTCACACACTCTTGACAAAGTGGTCGTGGTCATGCATCAGTCGAACCCTGCGATACCGATGCTCTCGCGATGCGACGCCATGTGGCACGATGTTTCGCAGAGTGAGAACAATTATTTATGTTAGATTGAGTCACAGATTTTATGAGGTCGGTCCATCGTGTTGGAGATCGTCCGCGAGATCTTTTGCCCTCGACTTTCTCTCGCACCACTAACCGCTCAACGGAATCCTCATTACGAGTGATGCACCCGAAGAACTTGAGGATTCGTATTTGGACTGTTAATATTTGAAAGTCCTATTAATGCATTAATCTATAAGCCAAATGTGACACCTATGGTCTCTTACACGAAAGATACACGTGCACCGCTATGACAAAGTATATTTTAATTTTGTGCTTTCGTTCAAATTATCGATGTCCCTAAGCTTATCTTGTAAATTTACTAATCCTATTTTGTCCAACATCAATCATGTTGTACGCGACAGAATCAAGCCATTTGTCTTATTCAAACTAGACAAAAGAACATAGATTTCCATTTAAAATATTATAGCTTTATTCTAATAGCACTTAGGTTTGAATTAAAATATCGAAACAGAAAAACTATAATTGTTGAAGCAATAGTACTGTTAACTCGATATTAAGATTTGTAGACATGAACGGTTATAGTTGAAATTCATTTTTCAAAGGATATTAAACTTTGAGATCAAATAGAAAATGATAATTTTAATTACAGCAAATTGCAGTGTATACTGTTTTGCGTTTATTGATAATTGATAAAGAATAGCATAGATGCGGTGTATCTGAAAAGCTGAATAATTAGAATATGAAAAGCTAAATTTGTTCTTGGCTCAAACTAGATCTTGAATAAACAAACTTCAATGGAAAGATATAATATGTATCAGTTATCTTTGAATATTATGATAAAGAAAGAAGGCGAGCAGACCTATAATGTAATTGTCTCAAACACCAAGATAAAGAGTCTAAACTATTTACTGTAAATTTATTTTTGGTTTATCAACTGTTTAATATCTGTGAAAGTGCACAAATGTGAGAAAATGAAACAAAGCTGCTGGACATAGCTTCTCGGGTTTCTCCAAAAAGTCCACTGAAAACGTCTCAGTAAATGACCGCCATTTTACCGAGATTATGTTTCATCTCATATCATCTCATTTCATTTCATTTCGTGTCATATCATGTTTTATATTAATCCATTTAATTTAATTTCACTTCATATTATCATTTTCCATAAAAATAAGAATTTATATTAAAATAAGTCTTGACCTAAAGGTTTTAGCTATCAGGTCATAAAATCCCTTAAAAAAAAAAAAACTATGTGTTATACATAATATTATACTTCTTTCAAGTATTTGAAATTGTAAGCATGAATCCAAAATTTAATGATGTAAATTATATTTCAAAGTGAAGTGATGTTATTGAAGATAATGAAGGCAAACAGAAAATTATTTATTCTTAGAATTGGTTTTGTTTATACTTGACTATGTTTGCTCAATCGTAATTTAAGTGCACTAGTCCAGAGCGTGACCTCGCATTGTACTTATATAAATAATACATGTCCTCTCTCAATCGAGGCCTACGGAGAGTACTCAGAGGTAGGCAGCGACGTGGCTTTACCAACTAAAAAACAAGATTATCATTGTAATACGCAAAGGATAGCTGCTACTGGTGCTAGGACCTTGGTGCTTTTTAATGGTGGTAGGACCTCTTGTGAGTCCGCACGGGTAGGTACCACCACCCTGCTATTTCTGCCGTGAAGCAGTAATGCGTTTCGGTTTGAAGGGTGGGGCAGCCGTTGTAACTATACTGAGACCTTAGAACTTATATCTCAAGGTGGTTTGCGCATTTACCTTGTAGATGTCTATGGGCTCCAGTAATCACACAATACCAGGTGAGCTGTGAGCTCATCCACCCATCTAAACAATAAAAAAATGTAGTAAAATTTTGATAAAAATTTAAATTAAAGCAACGGCTTTCAAATAAAAAGTACTATCAGAATCAGTTCACCAAGAAAAAGTTGTAAGGTCACAACAACACACATAAAATACAGTCGGATTTAAAAAGTCGTTTTTTTTTATATCAACGAATCAGCGAATATCAACTTTTCAGTGCAAATCGGCAAGCTCATACTCTAACCCCTAAGTGTTTATCAGGCAGCATTTTTTCAGGATCAACGTATTGCATGTCGGTATTTATTCTCTTAGTATAATAAAGCAAACTGCGAGATCGATCTTATTTGCCGTTCACTATATAAACAGTGGCTAACTACCGCTGGAAAGGTCGACAAGAGATGACCAAGGTTGCTCTGCTTAATTGGTCCAGGGTAGTAGCCACTGGAGTGGCTAATCTGGTCCCGAACAGCTTTTTGTGCGCTGCAATTAAACTTGTATCCGTGCTTATTGTTTCTATCTTATTCTTTGTTTAAATTAATTCCATTTGGTTTGTTGATATACTTAATTGTATGGTTTTTTTTTAAACTAAAAGATTTCCCAATGTAAGTACGTTATTGGCGCAAAATCAGATTTCGCACAAAAATAATATCAATACCAATAATTAAACGAAAATTAGACTGAACAAATTATTAATTTTAAATTAACGTGCCCTTGTTGAAATCCTCAAATAGCAACGTAAACACACAGAATTCAATGAACAATTTAAAAAAAAATATAGTTTGACTTTTTCTAAATGAAAAGCATAGAAATGATAGCGTTATAATTATTAAATTTAAATCGAATATTAAAAAACAGACCCATAAGTAATTCTATAAGAATGTAGGAAACACGCCCTGAAAGGCCACAATACTGTTATTCGCGTGTAGATCAACATCTTAACACAAAGCTTCGGTATCTTACGGAATCATGCGTTAATGACATTTAAACTGATTTTATGTGGTTAAGTAGATTTGAAGATACTCACAGGCACTCAAGAACGGTACCTGTGAACTTTGAAGTAGACACTTTTATTTATTGTAGAAACAATTGTAAAATTGTCCCTACTGGTGGTAGGGAGATAGAAATAAGTTGTGGTTTGATCTGCCCTATTAACACCTAATACCTGATGTTAAAAAAAAAATGCGATAAAAAAAATTCTTTTGTCACACTTCATTTTGGAACAAAACAAATCTACAGTCACAAATCGTGTATTAAATTTTATGCAAGCAGCTTGCCTCAAAGTAAAATTTACGAACGGCTTATTTAATATTTAATATTTTCGTAGGATGTTACCGTTACTTTGTAACTTCTCATTTAAGGTAACATATTTGAGGTTGCCGATAAACCATAATTGCTTTGATATACCAAAACTAATTAATTAAATAATCGATTAAAACATTCGATAACAATTAATAGTGAGTGCTAGAATATTCGTATCATACAAAAATTGTGAGTTATAACATTTTTAAGATTTTATATTCTTCAATATTTTGACACTTTGATGACGGATCTCGCATTTCATTTGCTTAATACGGCCCTTGTATTAGAACGGACGCAAAATAATCCGATCTTTAGAAGTATGAGAAATATTAACATATTTATTATATTGTGATTGTTTAAGACCCAAGTGGGTTAAGGATTGCTTAATTTAAAGTCAAAAGGTATACAATATAGTAATATGTTTTTCAAAATTAATTTAAGCTTTGTTTTGGGATCTTGAATACCTGGCCTTGAATGGTAACCGCAGCCACATGCACTCAAATTCCACTTACATTGTAACATGAGACATGAAGTCTCAATTGCATTGTAAAATGCTCCTATCCGTTGTTCGGAGCTCATGGATAGGCAAGCCGTTAGTGCCAGTGTGTTTGGATTTATAAAACCAATAGACAACTACGCAAAACCACTTTATTTTTATTGGTTACTAGCTGACCCGGCAGACTTCGTAGTGCCTCAATCGATAAATAAAAGAGCTAAACTTTTGTATAAAATAAACTTAAAACAAACAAAAGAAATCCGTCCGACGGGGTACACATCAAAGGAAAAACAAAATTGTTATTTTTATTTAATCCCGAGCATTTTCATATTTATCTACCTTTTAAACCTTCTCTGGACTTCCACAAATAATTCAAGAGGGTCCACTCGTTCTCGAGTTTTAGCGAGACTAACGAACATCTAACGACATTTTTATATATATAGATTTTTGTAAACTGTCGTATCATTCAAATCAAAGTCGTCTTACATATTCGATTCGATAATTGATGATTAGTTTCGTGTAGTATGAAGAAGTTTATTTTTGTTTTAATAATTCGATTCACTCTGCAGGCCAAGCCAAATGATTCTTTAATTCAATCAAGAGTAGGTTTTTTTTTACCAATCACAGATGTTATTTTTTTTTAAATCCTTATTTCACACAATTAGGAAAGAAAGATGAAGAAAGCTTTACTCATATTTTCAACCGATTCATTCGTAATTCAAACTAGCTTGCATAGCTTCGAGTAAATTTACTTCATCATTAACATTACTTGTATTCGTCAAAGCGTAAAGAATTTATATTTAATAATGTTACAAATTAACGTTAGACCTTCAGTGTTGACATCGACATTACAAACGTTCTTATGATATGGTTGGAGCACGCGTTTATGAAAGATACATTCACTTAATAATTTAATTCCAGACGCAAAAAAAATATTTGTGTATCGGTATGTTTGTGTGTAGTGAAGTAAATGGTACGAACGTATTTTTTATTTTATTTGTTTTTACATATTTTATTTTTGATTTTGAGTTTGAATTGCCCATTTTGATTCGTATCAATTAAAAAGCTGTTTTAATCGTTGCTACATTTATTTACGCTTTATCAACAAAATATTCATTCTATCAGTTTACATATATAATTGACGGAATCTTTTCCAAATTCGATTAGTACTTTGTAAGTGTATCTGCTAAGTAAATATTGGAGCAGTACTTATCCTTTGTATGTTTCAAGTATTGTTAAGACAGTCAGAAAAAAATAGAGTTGCTTAAGTTCAATAATATTAAACGTTTTTTGCGTGAATAATCGTCACATGACATCGATTTGTGGCAATAAACAAATACTTGAAGGTTTCAAAAAATTTTGTTTGTTTATTTCCAAAAAAATGATCTCGTCCACTCATCTATGCTATAAAAAAATATATTGGTATTGAATAATCAACATAAGTTGCATATGCATTTCGGTTTGAAGGGTGGTGTACTGTAATAACTGAGGCCTTAGAAACTCATGGCTCTCATCCACCCATTTAAATAATAAAGATAAATACATACATTTTTGTGTTTGCTTCTTTATCAATTTCACGTTGCACATAACTGTCAACGAAATATAAAAATATTCCTAATTTAATAAATTTTATTTAGTGTTATTATCCAGCGGTGTCAAAAACGACTTTTTTCCCCTTTGAACTTTAACCTTATCCTTTTATTTTTTATTGGAAGGGACAAACCAATTCGATTTGAAAACGTTACTGGCGTAAAGTTCTCCGAGGTTGTGATTTTTCATAAACCACATAACCGGTTGGCAGGTAAATTTTATATGGCAGGTAAAGTAAATTTTTATTGAATGATACATTAACAATGACAAAAAAAAGGTTTTGCCTGAAATATTCGTGTGAATATCAGCCCACCCTGGTAGTTGGAATTGGTATCTATTGAAATCAGTGATCGAAACACATTTGAGGTTAACAAGTTATTTAATAATATGAATTTTATCTATGGAGCTTTAATAACCTCTAAATAAAACAAAAATTTATCATTTTTTTTTATTTAATTAATAAAGTTCGTAAAATTAATTCGTCAATAGAATCGGGAAATAAGTACGGATTTAACGAGAAAAAAAAACAGTCATAAATAAATCAAGACATTCCTTAAGTAAATGTAGTTCATACTTGATACACGTGAATCGAATAAGGCAATCGGGCGGGTGTGGTCAGCCTTGGTCAGCTCTGTAGCGATGTGTTAAATGAGTTATAGAATATAGATGTTTAGTTCGTTTTAATAAAAATATGAAACAAAAACAGCTGTGGAAATATCCTCCGTTTAAGTTTTCAAGTCTGATTTGGTTTAAAAAATGAAAACAACACAGCATATTAGCTTATTATATTTTAAAAAGCAAACAATTAGATCATCATCATCATCATTTCAGCCTATCGCCGTCCACTGCTGAAAATAGGCCTCTCCAATAGATTTCCAGTGCGACCGGTCCATTGCCACCTGCATCCAACGAGACCCAGCACTTTTTACTAGGTCGTCGGTCCATCTAGTAGGTGGCCGTCCCACACTGCGCTTGCCAGTACGTGGTCGCCACTCCAGGATCTTTCTGCCCCATCGACCGTCCTCTCTTCGTGCTATGTGGCCGGCCCATTGCCACTTCAGTTCACTAATTCTACGGGCTATGTCAGCAACCTTCGTTCTTCTACGGATCTCCTCATTTCGGATTCGATCACGTAGAGAAATGCCGAGCATAGCCCTCTCCATAGCTCGCTGCGCGACTTTGAGCCTTCTAAAAAGATCCCTAGTGAAGCACCACGTCTCCGAGCCGTAAGTCATCACTGGTAACACACATTGGTTGTACACCTTTGTCTTAAGGCACTGAGGTATTTTGGACGAGAAGACGTTGTGCAGTTTACCGAACGCTGCCCAGCCGAGTTGGATCCGTCTACTGACCTCTCTCTCAAAGTTGGACCTACCTAATCGGACTGCCTGTCCTAGGTATATATATTCGTCAACAACTTCAAGAGTAGAGCTCCCAACAGTAACTATGGTGGGTGCAACATGGACATTGTACATGATTTTTGTTTTGTCCATGTTCATTTTAAGACCCACTTGTTGAGAAACCCTACTGAGGTCACCGAGCATACGCCCTAAATCTTCCAGCGACTCTGCCATGACCACGATGTCATCGGCAAACCGAAGATGAGTGATGTATTCGCCGTTAATATTGATGCCAAGTCCTTGCCATTCCAGAAGTTTGAAGGAATCCTCCAGAGCAGTGATAAACAGTTTCGGAGATATCACATCTCCCTGTCTCACTCCTCTCTTTACAGGGATTTCCTTCGTGCAATGCTCCTGTACTCGGACTGACATGGTGGCGTTATTATACAAACACTTCAATACTTCGATGTACCGGTAGTCAATACGGCACCGCTGGAGAGATCTAAGGACCGCCCATGTTTCGACGGAATCAAAGGCTTTCTCATAGTCCACAAACGCTAAGCATAATGGCCGATTGTACTCTTCGGTCTTCTGTACAATCTGCCGCAGCGTATGTATGTGGTCTATGGTACTGTAGCCTTTTCGGAAACCGGCTTGTTCGGTAGGCTGGAAGTCATCAAACCTGCGTTCGAGACGCTTCGTGATGACTCTCGAGAACAGCTTGTAGACATGGCTCAGCAGTGCTATGGGCCTATAGTTCTTCAATAAGGTTTTGTCACCTTTTTTGAAGAACAGGATCACAACACCCCTGTTCCATGCCTGTGGCGGTTTTCCATCGAGCAAAGAGGAATTGAAGAGCTTCTGAAGGACTTTCAGTACCGGCGTCCCGCCCGCTTTCAGAAGCTCCGTAGTAATTCCATCCTCGCCCGGTGCCTTGTTATTCTTAAGCTGTTTGAGAGCCATCCTAATCTCGTACAGGCTGATGTCCGGGATGTCTTCAGTGTAGTGTCGGGTTAGCTTGGCTCTAGGGTCTGCAGCTAAACCTTGCGGTTCAGCTGAGACCGAGGTAAACAGCTGCCCGTAGAACCTCTCTATCTCCCGCAGGACCTCTGACTTATTCGACGTTACACGTCCATCTTCGGTCTTCAGCTTCGTCAGCTGGCTTTGCCCAATAGAAGCGTCTCTTGCGAACACTTTAGAGCCTTGGTTTCGCTTAATCGTCTCTTTGATACGCTGAGTATTAAAGGAGCGTAGGTCGTTTCGCAAGGACTTCATGATATGTCTATTGAGTTGCCTATATGACTCAGCGTCCTCCGAAGTTTGGAGCGTCATCAAACGTCGACTAGCCATGAGGTTTCGGGTGCGGTCGGATAGTTTCTGAGGTCTATTCTTACGGTGGGTTTTGAAAAATTTGGACCCTACCGTACGGACAGTCTCTACCAGCCTGCTGTTTACATCGTCCACTGATGCGCAGCTGTTTAGCCATTCGAAGCGATTAGCCAATTCGAGTTGAAAGCTCTCGGGGTTTTGGATTTGTGCATTCGACGGTCGAAGCGTTGACTTCATCAGACGCGATCTTTCCAGTCTGACCTTGATATTCAACATGCCTCTGACGATTCGGTGATCACTTCCTGTTTTAACACTGTTGATCACAGAGACATCGTTGAATATCTGTCTGTTGGTGCTCATGATGAAGTCAATTTCATTTCTTGTTACACCGTCGGGACTCAACCAGGTCCATTTCCGTTGTGGCGGCTTCTTGAAGAAAGAATTCATCATAAAGAGTCCTTCCTTCTCCATAAAGTCCGCCAGCATCTGTCCTCTGGGATTCCGCTGCCCAAATCCAAATGGCCCCACTTTCAACTCATCATCGCCTCTACGGCCCAGTTTTGCATTGAAATCTCCCATAACAACGGTAAAATGTGATTGGGAGTTACGTATGGCCCTACTAATGTCCTCATACGTAGCTTCCACTTCATCGTCTGGATGTGACGTCGATGGGGCGTATACCTGTACAATCTTCAGCGAATACCGCTTTGAGATTTTGAGGACAAGGTATACTACCCTACTCGACACACTTTCGATGGCCACAATGTTGTTTACGAGAGATTTGTGGACGATAAACCCAACACCACCTTGGGACTTCTGTTCTCCCTCCCGGTAGTAGAACAAGTGGCCGGACTGTAAGGTTTTCGTATCCTCCCCCTCTCTTCGGATCTCCGATAAACCAATAACGTCCCAGCGCAACTTGTTCATTTCTTCTTCCAGCTCTATTAGCTTCTCGTCCAACCTCAAAGTGCGCACGTTGTATGTCACCAGGGCCAGTTGTCGTTGTGAAGGGGGGTGGTAGCCGGATCTCTGCCGGGGATTCTTAGCACCCCTTGCCCCGCCGTTACCATGGCCGCTACCGTAACCAGGAATAGCGGGGCCGCCGGGGACTAGGGGCCTGGTTCTGCGGTGTGCAATCATTTTGGAGGTTTATTAGCCTACTGGTACCACGCTGGCTAGACGGGTTGGTACAGGGTTTAATTTCGAGTTTTCCTTCTCTCACACTAGTAAATATTGTGTGTTATGCTTTCCCTTTTGTCGCCTCTTACGACTCCCCTGGGATGGTACTGGGGGTGGTGACAAAAGTATTCTAATGCCGTCACCACACGGCAACGCCTGCCAATTAGATCATTTATCTATAAATGTAATAATATAGAATACCTCTTTTCTATCAATTAATTTAATCCTTAATGATTATTTAGTTCGGATTTAGTCTTTAACTAGCGACCCGCCCTCGCTTCGCTTCGGAAACATTAAAACACACATGAAACAAAAAAAAAATAATTAAAAAAAAAAAATAGCCTATGTTCATCAGGGACAATGTCGGCTTCTAATGGAAAAAGAATTTTTCAAATCGGTCCAGTAGTTTCGGAGCCTATTCGAAACAAACAAACAAACAAATCTTTCCTCTTTATAATATTAGTATAGAAAACTTCAATTTTATAAACTTATAGATCGGTTATAAAATTCATATTAATTTCAAAACTTTTGGGTGATACCATCGTCCCAATAATAACAAATAAAACTAAATCGCCTTCGAAGGTATCTTTACAAAGCTGTACTCCGCATAATGGAAGCTGTCAAGTTCCACCGGACAATTGGAGAGTCATATCGAAAAGGTAATCACACTGTCTCATCAACACCGGATCTTCGTTTAACAATTCTGCATGACTGACTGCGATTTTATGCAATAAATACAAGACAAGAGACATTAACGAGGGCTATTCAGTGCAAATAAACTTTAAATAAAATGATCAACAATATCATAATGGTGAGGGCAGGCACATGCAGACATTAATTTTTTTAATCCGAAAACTAGTTGATTCTATATCAAAAGTCTTATAAACAATTCCATAGTCGCTTAACAACAAAAATATCACATGTATCGATTTTAGTTCACCTTTTATTATAGCTTAGATGGATAGACGATCTCACAGCCAACCTGGTGTTAAGTGGTTACCGGAGCCCATAGACATCTACAACGTAAATGCCGCCACCCACCTTGAGATATAAGTTCTAAGGTCTCAGTATAGTTACAACGGCTGCCCCACCCTTCAAACCGAAACGCATTACTGCTTCACGGCTGAAATAGGCAGGGCGGTGGTACCTACCCGTGCGGACTCACAAGAGGTCCTGCCACCAGTAAAAGTAGTAACTGTAAAAAGAAAATGGTTAAATGTATTGAATTGTGAAATATTTTATCATAGGTATGTATAAATGATGAATCAAAAATAACAACTTGGATCGATTTTAAATAAAACTACAACGACTCGACGTTTTATTAGCGATGAGATCGCAATAAGCATACAACTCTAACCAAACAGTTCCGACGATATTGTACGTATGTGCCTGGCCTTACGGCGCGACACCGGTACAAGAAAGTGTCAAGGAGTAATACACCACTCATGGATGGAATACCAATGATATGTGTCGGAGAATGGTTGCGTACAGTCATGGTAGGATAAAGGAACGCAATCAGATAAAGTGTTTGTTTTGTGAGGTATGTTTTGATGTTATATCCATAAAAAAAAACAATAATAAAGCCGAGCAGATATAACCACCACCCAGTGTGGCTAGACAAAATACATACGGATATTGATAATCCAAGATAATCTGTTTCAAATATAATCTTTTTTAAATTATTATTGCAATATCAATCATTTTTTACACTTAATGTATTTGAAAATTAGAATAATTCCAATGATCAAATTAAGAATTACTTGGTATATTTAATTTATATTAAAGTCATATTTTTTGTTTTTAAATCGATCTGTATCTTTTTTTTTCCTACTTAAGCTGATGGTCTAGAGTGACCATTTCACCGTAACCTTAACTAGTAGGTGAGGTCACGAGGCTCAAACCTGACGATGTTGCTAACACCAATACTGTCTGTTAGTTAATTTACTCGCCGAGTCCTTCGTCGCAAGCGACGGGTTCGACGAGAACAATGACCAGTGCTCGAGGTACCTAAAAGCACCGTTAGTGGATCGGGAGGATCCGAGATGACGTGTTTTGGGCGACGTAACTGTTTACTATTTGGTCCGCAGGATCGGCTATGTAGTTTCCAGCGGCCACGATGAGAGGGTTCTCGTGTCATGCTGCTTTATCGAAATGGCGCATTGATGCCGACTGTAGATACTTACTAATAGACTCTAGGTTCAGGTCGTCGTGCAGGTCGATGTTCCTGAAGAACCACGGGACTCCGACGGCTATCCTGCAAACACGGGATTCGGGGTTTCAAATTAATGATCTGTATCAATGTAACATAGAATGAACAAATAATTTGAGTTTTCTTGCTAATATAATTATAATATCATGTTATTGAATATATTTATTTTGACATTTGTATTTTTTTATTTAAAACCAGCTTGTAGTCGTTACTCAACGTATCTAAGTAGTTACAAAATAAAGCTATGATTGCTCTTTACTGATCTTACTAAATATTATATTATACTGTTTGTAAATAAATCTTGATTAAAAGTGATATTTAAGAAGCATCTACAGTCAAGTATAAAATATCTGATGACCCAAAATCACTTTGGAGTCATTCATGCATTAAATCATTTTACAAAACACGTTGAACTCGAACCACGATGAATAGATTCACGGTAGGTACGATCGAGAAAAAATAATTGAAAGTCAATAACTCTTTCACACGATTTGAGAATCACAACGATCGCGGTCGGTAACTGTTAATTTAATAACAGCTACTTCTTCGGTTTCGCTCTCGTATGAAATAAAAAACGGAAAGTGAATTTGACTTCGGAACAAAAACGAATCATTTTTTAAACCTACGCTGGTTAATTGTTATGTAACAAATGAAAACAATTGTAAAACTAACGATTTGCTTTTTCTTTGTTGGCTCTAGGGTCATCGCTGACTTCGTAAGATTAATAAAGCTATGCGTTGTATACAATTTTTAATACAAAATGCGATGACATACGTATTGACCTTGCCAGTTCCTAAAATAATTGAATACAGTGATATTTTTTCAGACACAAAAATATATTAAACGAAAACCCAAGAAGAAGCAGGTCCGTCCTTGGCTTATAGATCGCACTGACATTTAACAGTCTTAAGTTTTGTATCTAATTCATAATCAAAAGGTTTGCGGTTATAGATGATGACGGTAATACGCAACCTTTTGTAATGCATTATATAGAGTGGAGTAGGGTATGTTTTATTATACACCAATATATAATCAAAACAAATGCAAAACAATAAGGATTAAAAGTACAATGCACGGTCTTATCGTTATGTAGGTAATGTCTATTATTTTATGTGGATTTTCACATATATTTTGCCAAATTGTGTTTATCATCAACTACACCTTGCCTGCAATCAAATAACATTATTTACGAAATACTTTTTTCATATTTTCGTCTTATTAATTTGTCTACATTATGTTGATTCATTTTCTGATCAACGTCAGTGTATTCAAAACAAATCTATATCTATAATAATATTATAAAGAGGAAAGATTTGTTTGTTTGTTTGTATTGAATAGGTTCCGAAACTGCTGAACCGATTTGAAAAAATCTTTCACTGTTTGGAAGCTACACTATCTCCGAGTGACATAAGTTATTTTTTTTAACAAAAATTAGGGATCCTTACTAAAACTTTTGTTAAAGACCCGAGCGAAGCCGAAGCGGGCCACTAGTAAATAAATAAAATAATCGATTTTGCTCAGGACACTGACAACCCTAAAACCGCGATCATTCGGCAGAAACATTACAAACTTTTTGCCAAAACTAACGGTGTACTTAGAACCAGCTTTTTAGTGGCATAATTGTAAGTTTATTGTTACGTGTGAGCAAAAACAGAGGTGCGTTTACACGGGCCGATGCCCTCGCAAATAGTTTTATATCGCAACAATTCATTACAACAAATGCGACTTAATACCAGTGGAATTACGGATGTAATTCCATCGATAAGCTTAGGAAATAAGGCGTTTTATTTTAAGCATCATCATGTTTTGCTTTTTCCTTGTAATTTGTAACACTTTCGACAGTTATTCATCGCGGTAACTAAATAACACTGTTTTATGACGCTATGTAGTTTTGTTTAAAACTATTGTTGGAGTTACATTGCACTCTGCGGACGCATCTTATTGAGTAGTGCATGGGATATTAGTATATAGAATCGTTGTGCTACATTAATATTTTAAGCTAGGCACTGGCTAAAATAGCGCAAACCATGGAATAGATAAATAAACCTTATTTATCTAATCCGTGGCGCAAACCACTTAGTTCCTTGCCGGATCTTCTCAGTGGATCGCGATTCCGACCCGGTGGTAGATGCTTTTGCTAGTTCTAGTTAGCAATTTCTCTCAACCCTCTCCCCTGAGCTCACCTAACCGTCCAGGCGTAGCTGGAATAGCCAATTACGCTACCAGCATATACGTAGATAAAAAGAAATTAATAATAGCGCCGTCCCATTGCTTTTTTATTTTCTTTTTTTTATTGATTAGATGGGTGAACGAGCTCACAGCCCATCTGATGTTAAGTAGTTACTGGAGTCCATAGACATCTACAACGTAAATGCGCCACCCACCTTGACATATAAGTTCTAAGCTCTCAAGTATAGTTACAACGGCTACCCCACCCTTCCAACCGACACGCATTACTGCTTCACGGTAGAAATAGGCGGGGTGGTGGTACCTACTCGCACGGACTCACAAAAGGTCCTACCATCAGTATAGGTCCTTGTAGGTATCGTAAATATGACTATTGAATACACCGGAGAGCAAAAAACAGCGGTCTCTGTATATTACACTAACGTATGTAGCGATCGCCAATTGGAATTTACAGTTGGTACAACGTATAAGAAGCCAGCACCACTCGATACCATCATATTGGTATTTTCAACCGCGAAACAGTCTTTCATTCCGATTCGAATGTGGAGACGGTCTACCAGACTATCAACTGATTAGCTTAATATTAAACAAAGCAACGAATACGAGTAATTTCTATAAATAGTTAAACTACATGCAAGTTTCATAGTAGCTACTTAGATGCGAATAAGTAGAGCGGAACAGTGTTGCAGCGTTTAAAATCCGATGTCATCTTATTGCGCCAGTGTTGCCAACTTCGAAGTAATGTTTTTAAAAATTGTGTAATCGTCACAATGCAAGGCCGATTATGCTGATAATATTAAGTATTTTAACACAAAATAACCCTTGTTCCTTAATAAACAGAAGTAATTACTTAGGTACGCTCGAAGATATCAATGACATTTATTGTAGTCTATTAATAATACCTCAATATACCAATAATACGACCTCAAGTTCTACTTTGGTATTACTAGTTTAAGAAATAAAAAAATTAAATATTTCCATGTACATACATATTTATTTGTATTTCGATTTCTGTACCGTAATATATATTCAATATCACTATGTTCAATATATACAATAATATTATAGCGTGAATAATTTAGTAACGGTTCTTCTATAATATGTTTTATTGAATAAAACAATGATCGATCGTCAAATGTTTCGATCCATCAATTTTTTCGTGGTAGTTCTAAGAATTTACCCTGCAAACTGTCGAGTTAATTGAATTCTATTTTTTCACTGTTATGATTTGTATTACGAATACAATAGAGTGTTTATTAAAACGTTTACGTTCACTCACCATCAGGTGGGCTGTATGCTCGTCTGCCTACAAGGGAAATAAAAAAATATATTAAAAAACGAAGATCGGTAGCAGTGCTAATCATTACTGAGCAAACAAGTACCTGAGTGGAGACAAGGAAACGACGCGACCGCGAATGTTGGCCCCCGGCCAGACCATACAATGAAAGGCTAGCAAGAAGACTAGTATAGTCTACTTCTATCTCATCTTATTTTCCAACCTACTTCACCCCGTAATCCCTATCTCGGGTATCGGTTCTAAGGCGAACCACTTCCATCCGCTTCTTCAAAGGCTAACAAAATAATATTTTTTTTACTGGTAGGACCTCTTGTGAGTTCGCGCGGGTAGGTACCACCACCCCGCCTATTTCTGCCGTGAAGCAGTAATGCGTTTCGGTTTGAAGGGTGGGGCAGCCGTTGTAACTATACTGAGACCTTAGGAGTCATATCTCAAGGTGGGTGGCGCCATTTACGTTGTAGATGTCTATGATCTCCAGTAACCACTTGGGCCGTGACCACGTCCACCCATCTAAGCAATAAATTAAAAAATTGTTGAAAAAATGCATTAACTAATTTTTCTCTTTTGTTTCCAGGAACATATACAGGAAGTGCTGGACAAATGGACACAAATCGACGACGAGATATGGGCGAAGGTGATTGTTTTCGAAAAGAATCGTCGAGTTGCCAAAGCGTATGCGCGAGCGCCGGTGCTCACGATTAATGGGTCCGATGACGGCTTTGACGGCATGAGGTAAATGATTACACTAATAGCCTAAATCCACCAACGTGTACCTATGAAAGAATGTTACTCTGTGCACAACCTTAAGTCAGGGGGGTGAGGGTTTAATTGTGTTAAAAAAAAAATCTACAAAGTAAACATAATTATTTTTCACGTAAATATAATCACTCATTCAAATTTCATATTTCTGTAAAATCTACATCCGTTGCAAGTCCAATAAAAGTTTGGACATAACGAATGATAGCTTAGTTAAATTTCTCGAAAATGTGAGTGAGGATAAAGACATGACTTAACACACAATCATACAATCATTAGCTTTTTTTTTTCTTTGTCGTACTCAAAGAGAAGAGAACACGAGATTGAAATGTTAAAGAAAAATTTAACTACACCTCAATTGAAATTAAATTCTTATTGCTTATAAAAATATTTCAAAAGATCACTCTATTTTCGTCAATATTAAAACAACAACTTGAAATCCAATAATAAAATCGTTTCAACTATAACCGATCATTCAAACTTAAACTTGTCCTATAAGTAAACAAAAAAAAAACCGCACGATCGAATCCAATAATAAACAAAAGCAAAAACATTCGTGCTTTACAATCAGTATCGATTTAATTATAACGACATGTTTCGTATTTCGAAACAGATAACCAAACGGAATGGATTAAGCAAATCTAAAGTACATTTGACTAAACTTATTGTGGCACGTGGCTGACCTAGTTTCGCTTACATTCAACAACTGGATCCAATGCAACAATCGATCTATTTTGTACACCTACATGCATTAATATCATTACCTCGTTATGTATCGTGAATGGTCCTTAATTTTGTTTCATTGTCAATATTCATTGCTATTTTACTGGTTTTGTTTGTCGTTAATGACTAGACATGTATAGTTCGACCAATTAATTCGACATTAGATATAATTTCATCAGCTGATCTATCAACCCCTTTATTTTCCTCTGTGTTTAATTCAGCTTTCTTGATTTCGAAAATTGGAAATTGTAAACGCACAGCTGTACCACTGTTGAGTGAGTTGATTAACCTATATCTTCTAATGGATCCCAAGTGCCCTTTTCACTCCAAGATCATTTTCGTTTAATAGTTGATTCGCAGGACAAAACGATTTAGCCAATGCAGTCGTGTTGGCTATATTCCCCTAAAGATTGGGTAGCAATTACGTCTTCTATTGCATTAGCAATTGCTGTACGTTGTACGTAATACTAGTTTAATATAAGTACGAGAATATCGTTTAAATATATTTTCACTTTAAATCAGCCTTTCTCAATAACGCCCCCTTGTGGGGCGATAACGCCCCCTTGTGGGCGCTATAGACCTAAAGGGGGAAAGCAAGAGTCCCAGAAAAAAGGGGGCGTTGTGTAGAGGCTTGGGAGGTGATTTGTAATTTCAGCTAGGAGGACTCTTATACACCGACTGAGCTCTCGCTGTTTTTAAGTAGGTGAAAAAATGGGGGTCCTAAAAAATATTTTATCTTCAAAGTGGGCAATAGACAAAATAAGCTTGGGAACCCCTGCTTTAAATGCTTGTAAACAAATTGGACTTTCCTATTAACACTGTCTTATTTCTTCATAATTTTTTTTAGCTTACGCCATAACTCGTGTTCAGGATTAGATTTGAACTTGTCAAATTGCATTGTCGTGGTCCATATTGCTTATCTACATAATTAAACTGACCCTAATTATTAACGAGTGTTCGAAGTGCTTGTTCTAACCTCCAAGTTACACGGAGCAGTGAGGAAACGAATGACGCCTTACATAATAAAACAATGATCAATGACAGTGATATAAAGAACGCGTAAAATTTCATACACGTAATATTTGTTAAGACTTTTCAAAATGACATATATTATACACACATGGTTTTATCGTTACTAACAATTCAAAATATTATGGACTCCGAGAGCACAGTGTAAATTCAAGGCTATTTCACGGCTGTACCCGAATGTGAATAAATATCGAGACTAACATACACAAAAATAACATAATTAGTGCTCAGTTTTCTGTGCAGACGCTAAAAATCTGTGAAATATTAGTAACAAAGTAAACGTTAACAAAAGACCGCGGAGTCAACGGAGCGTGTCCCGGGCAAGGTTGCGGCTGCCGTAACTGTGGTTTCACCTGTTTTTAATAACGAATAATGATTTTATCAAGATCTTTGTTCGTGTCATAACGTGTGATAGTGAAAGTTATCCGACAAACTGCCGTGGCGGTGATTAGGCAAGATCGCGTGCGAATAGCGAAGCCGGCCGCTCCTATTCTGTACCTGTTGTGCAACCGATTATGGGACGCTTGTTTCGCTAGATAACAAAACTGGTCGCTTAGCTTCTTCATTGTTCAGGTGTAATTTCATTATCATTTAATGTAATACAAAATTTTTGAGGAAGATTAAAAGAATACCGACTTCGTCAAAATCAAATAACATTTATTTTTTATTGCTTAGACGTTTGGATGAGCTCACCGCTTGTGTTAAGTGGTTACTGCAGCCCATATATATCTACAACGTAAATGCGCCTTGAGATATACGTTCTAAGGTCTCAAGTATAATTACAACGGCTGCCTCACCGTTCAAACCGAAACGCATTACTGAATTACAGCAGAAATAGGCGGAGTGGTGTTACCTACCCGCGCGGACTCACAAGAGGTCCTACCACCAGTAAAATGTAATCGAAGTAGATTGCGTATGTATTAGATATTAAAGATAACTCAAAAACTACTGGTGAGATTTTAAATGGAATCAAGAAATTCTTTTCACATAGAAAAAAGCTCTGAGGTAACAACATCACATAAAAAAATCAGCTAACAGCCTCTTCCTTTTTTTGAAAACTGTTAAAATTTATACAAATATTGCTAATTTTACTTGAAACTATCGTCATTTCGTCCAGGTTACTTTGTGACTTTATCTAAATGTATTGAGGCACGTACTAGTCAAATATTTCCTTTAACATTCCCTGAATGGCCGCAACCAACAAACGTACAAATAATAACTTTAACTTTAACGATTTAGATTTAGACAGTACATAAAAAAAAATCAGAATTCTTAATCCACGAATCTTTCATCATCATCATCATCATCAACAGCCCACAGTCGTCCACTGCTGGACATAGGCCGCTCCCAATCCACACCACTGAGCCCGGTCTACGGCTCTCCTCATCCACTTCTTGCCGGCCACCGTTCGGAGGTCATCGCACCACCAAGCCAGGGTGCGTCCCACGTTACATCTTCCGCTGCGCGGTCTCCACTCGGGCACCCGTCTGCTCCAGCGATCGTCAGTCCGACGGCATATATGGCCAATATATTTTAATACGAATACTTAATAATTTCAATACGAATCTTTATTTTCGTATTATTTCACGCGTCGACATAATCTGCCGGCAAACACGTCATGGCATAAGTCAGGAAGCTTAGTCGTTCATAAAGCCGGTGATGAAACAATAGGCGAGGAGGCGTGCTGGCGATCTGATCGGCACGCGCCCGCTTTGTATCGCTCCCGCATAATGACACGGAAGTCTGTCGCGTGTACCGCACCGGGATCATTGGCTCGCGTGCTTTCGATGATTAAGCCGAACAGAATTTCTAAAACAAAACATAACAAAAAAAAAACAAAAACAACTTGAAAATATCTTTGTAAAGGCTTAAACGAGAATTTAACTTTAAAAAAAAAATCGGTTGTCTGTAAAGTCGGTTTACTGACGATAGTTGAACGTGACAACGTCATAAGAAAATACTGATGGAATTGTTTCATTTTTCAAAAGCAAATTTAAATTTTATTTGTTTGATAGATATTTTTTAGGGACAATTGACACCACATTCACTTTTCACTGAACTTTATACTTGACGAAAACATGTAAATGTATTATTGTATAGCAGCTGTCCACGGGGATGCATGGCTCACTTAAGTAGGAGAGAGACAGATGTCGAACGCAACCGAATGCGGAGGCCGATTGTGCCTCTTTTTCGCTCGTTGCGCGCTCTCGCTTGCACTTCAAGCCTTAAATGGAACGCCTCAGAGCGAGGCAACGCCGCATGAGTCATGTTTTTTCGTGCGTGCAGCCGGCTCCATCGAATTATAAGACGTTGTCACGTCAACAAAAAAACTTAAAAATATCTTTGTAATTGCTTAAACAAGAATTTAACTTTAAAAAAAAACAAAGCAATTAATTCTTAAAATTAAAATACAACGTCCAAGAAAGAACCCACACGTAGAACTTTATTCGGTATCGAATCTGATTGGTTTAAACCTAACAACATTGCTTCCCACTTACGACTTTTTCCTTCCTCACATCGCACAAGGAAATGTCGTAGTCCACGAGGCGTCGGCGCGCCTTCTATCTGATCCACACAACACACGAAAATCAGCATTTAAAGTGCAAACATTACTGAGCGCACTAACGAAAATCTTCTCTACGAACCTTACGCTCTTAACAATAAGGTGCATAATGCTGATTTATGATTAGAGTACTCATGATGTGTACTTTATTTAATGTACGAGACGACCGGGCATTAATTAGTTTCGATCTCCCGGTCTAACAGGGAACAATAACGATTGGACATACCGAGCTTGTTCGAGGAGGTTGGATAGCAGAATGGCCGGCTTAAACTTAATTTTATTTGAATTAATTGCATTTATCGTACAGGAAGTTTGTTTAATCGTTTCAACACATGTTTGTATTAGCTCGTTACAATTAATTTTAAATTCGTCATTGAACATAGACTGTATGAGCGAATATTCTACAATAAAAAAAAATATATGCCTTAAGTTATTACGTGGCCTTTGAAAATGAATACACACGATTTAGTAATGACGCGGTAAATCTTTTTAAATTGACCACAAAAAATAATAGTCGGGCGTTCCTATAAAGGCTAACATAAACACAACTCATTGTTCAGTTTTAAAATAATAAATATTTTCTTTGAGATCTCGTATTGGTAGCTGTCTGTACGGGGTGGTTGCTTCAGCGGCGGCGATAAATAAAACCACTGCTTCTGTTTAAGGTGAACAATCGAAAGAATGGTTCGCCTGTCGGTTTGTTCGCTTAAAAATAGCGCAAAACGGATTATGCTATTTTGAATGTATATAGAAATGAGATGGCAAAATTCGAGTCTCAAGTCTTTCGACTTATACGCGGCCTGTGATTGTATCTCAATTTTTGCAATTTTCAACTTGTCGAATGTCAGTACTCAGTGATTGTTAGGGCGTGATGTTTGTACAATAAATAATATATTGGACGATCTTAGCTGTATAAATAACTGAATTCAACTAGGATGCATTTAGTTTTCTTCGGTTCTCGTATTGAAACCACTTTTGTGGCTTAATATCGCGCTTTTTATTGTGAAATTATATCATTTCCAAATGTTGAGATGCAGTTTTCGTATTCTTTATTACACGAAAAATTCTGTAAAAATACTTTCAATTAGAATGTATCTGTCAGAAGTTTGTCTTCCAATGATCTGCGTCCAAAATCATGAATACCTCCCATAAATATGGCTAAATAACTACATTTTAACGTTGTTTTACTTAATGATTACTGTCAACGGCCGTCTGATGTAGTGGTAAGTGACATGGTCACTACACAAGGGGGTCGCGGGTTCGAATCCCGCCATGGGAAGATATTTGTATGATAAATATAAAATGTCTTTTCCAGGGTTATGGATGTATATTAAATATAACTATGTGTATAATAAAAATCTTACATTTATTTCCGTTATCTGGTACCTGTAACACAAGTTCTTAACGAACTTATCACGGGACCAGTTAACGTGGCGTGATTGTTAGTAAATATTTATTTATAATTATTTATTTATTTATTATTACTTAGATGATTAAACTGTTGGTGTTAAGCTTCCCGAAGCTAGTAAGACTTCACAACGTTAATGTCATCAATCACTCTGAGACATGAGCATGAAGGCTCAATTTAATTGTAGAATGGCTATTTCATCTTTTGAACACATGACTGATTCGTGGTGGAAAGAGGCAGCATAGTTGTACACACTCCGAGTGCAACTGTTTAGATCTTGTTTTTACTACACAACGTTAATTATGTGGAAATGGAAGCTTAAAAACGTATTCCCTTAATAATTGGCACTTATATGCGACTTTTGAATATTTACATGTATCGCAATGCTCGAGACAATCTCACTGGGCGTCTTATCCTTAAAATCACGAGATCAATTAACTTTAAAATCTTTTTGTAAATCAGTTTTTTTTTTATTTCTTCATTTAAAAAGCGCTTGGTAAAAAAACACGTTTTTCATTATTTTAATAGTATAAACTAATAGTTTCGGGTGCATTCGGGCTTAATTTTTTATTTTTCGCGAATTAAATTTTCGTACGCCGCTACGCATTTCATTGCATTAAATAATAGGGATGTAACGAACGCAATAAGAACTATTTAGAATCTATCTTCGAAAGTCAATTTAAAGTTTAACTAACGAACTTTGTTTTCTCTAAGCTAAGATAAGATTAAGAGGTCACGATTCTCAGTTCACAGGACATCGACCCTCGGTAGAGGAGGTTCTCTGAGTACCCATCGATTATCGGTCAAAGTACACCGATTTATTACTGAACGACTCTTGAACTTTTAATAAAAAGAGGAAGAAATAAACACACACGTTGAGAATTAAATCAGAGTAACAAATCGTTAGTTTAAGCCCCGCCTCAGATATTACGAGTGTAACGTTTTGCAAATCAACTAACTCATTATGCGTTATAATTTGCCCAGTCTGGGCAGAATCAGCATTCACATGCCACGATACGATTTATCGGAAGCAAGCCATAATGCATGTTCAAGGTCAAAGTTTCACTAAAAACAACAGTAAATGCGTCCTACGGGTTTTTTTAGTACTACGCATTCTTAACCAGGAAAGAGTTTGTAATTATTTTAAAAACGAAATTGTTTATTGCGTATTTTATAGAGGTTTCTCAATTATTTTACAATGCTTAGTACCCCATAAAGGTCAAAGTAGAATTACTAAGAGATAATAAATTGGGTTCTAAGGTTATAAATGATTATGTTTCAAATTACGTCACTTTATATATAGCTACCGATATGTCTATAATTTATTGAACAATATCTAATGTAAAACTTTAAAATAGAAAAGTAAACGTAGTAGAGATTTTAATACACTAAAAAATCCATATAACTAATACAACTTGAAAACTCTGAACATACGGAAAAAGACAACCAACCAAATGTAAAAAATATCAAAACACTTTTATTTCCGGGTGATTGAAGAACTTAATTTTATATTCAGCAACGATTTAAGGATCGTGTTCTCAAAAGTCGTTAGTTATAAACAAGACAACAATCGGTCGCATAACCGCCATGTTGCAATATGAATGTTATTGTTTATTGTTTTCTTATCGATCTATGTGTGCTTTGTGTGGGGAACCGATGTGTACAAGTGGCCAATATTGGCACAATGGATCGTTGGGTCCAACCTTGGTTTTTGTGGAATCAAAGCACTGAATGTGTCGATAGATAATTTTTTTTAAATATAATTTCTGCTAGCATTGGTTTTCATGTGAATTTTGTAATTTCGTGTTGTAATTAGAGATGATATCGATATAGCAGATTATTATCATTATGAAATAAACTGAGAAGCGTGGACGGTTAGCGCGGTATGGACATGTGATGCGTAGAGAGGAGATGCATGTGACTAGGAGATGTATAGAAATGGTAGTGCAAGGTAGAGGGGGAAGAGGTCGACCGAAGAAGACTTGGATGGAGTGTGTGAATGACGATATGAGAGAGAGAGAGTAGTGAGTGTTGAGATGACGGCTGATAGAAGAGGATGGAAGAGAAAAATTAGCTATGCCGACCCCACCTAGTGGGGTAAGGTGGAGAAAAAGAAGAAATAAACTGAGAAGCATTTGAAGTCATCGTATTCTAAGGAATAAGACGCCCGGTCTATTCATTTTAAGTGTCGCCACTATGCCAGTGTTCAAATCACCCAAGCAGCTACCGATTTTTCTGAGAAAATACCTACTTAGCACGTGTTCGCGAACGTTTTCCACGATTAAAGACTAATATAAAAATAAAAGCAAATTCACAAAAGTGATAAATTGGCATAACTGTTATTTGTTATTAGGTCGTATTATAAGTCCGCATTAGTAGATACCACTATGCTGCCCTTTTATAATAAACAATACAATACGTAATAATACTCATCGTCTCTTAAATATTTGATTGTATTGATAGAATCGAAACAAATCGAAAAAGAACAACGCCTACCGCAAATGTCAGAACAACATGACACTTTTCGGGCACGACACCATCTCTTGTATCCTTGACAATGGTTTTGAAACCTTTTAAGTTTCAAACGCAACCAGTGCTGTGAACGTTTTAGCTCAGAAAATCGCATAAGCAAAGTTTATTTGATACACGATTAGTTCGAATATGGATATTGAAAGTAAAATTAGCGAATTGATAGGTGTTTAAATTGATTGTAATACTTGAACATTTTTTTTAAGGTTTTCGCAAATCTTGAGTTTTTCTACTCTTTGAACCCCAATGTATAAAGGTTTTATGTCAGAAATGGGTAGGATAATGTCCGTGTGGGATCGTAATACTCTCTAATATTGATGGTAGGGCGTCGTCTGAGTCCCCATGGGCAGGTACCACCTCCCTGTCCAGTGACAGTAGCAATGCGTTTCAGTTTGAACATTACGAAAGCCTTAATGCCATACAATTGACACTTAGTCCTCATGTATCATTGGTGCCAGGATTCGTGTCGTCTACGGGCTCCAGTAACCACTTAAAAGCAAATAGACGGTAATATCGTTCATCCGTCTAAGCAATAATTAAAACACCATTAATATTTAATCACTAATATCATTCCCGTTTTCATTTGGGTCATATTGCAACTTCGTTACGTTGGCTACATGACAATTGTCGGGTGTGTTGTCCACATAATGACAGTTGATACATTTGGGAAAGTAGGGCAGCATTGAGGCGGGCTGTTGTAAGCGATCGCACGGGTCATTGTCGGCGAATTTGTCTCAATAATTATGAAACGTTCATCGTTGAATCGGCTTTTGATATTCTCACGAACAAAAAATATTGTTAACGTATTTTATAAATAAATCAAAGGCTGCTCTACTGTTTAAGTCAAACATAATGTTTTTTTTAATTCATAATAATTTATTTACATTGCTCACATATTTTTTAAATTATTTTTTTATTGCTTTTTTTTCTATTGCTTAGATGGGTGGACGAGCTCACAGCCCACCTGGTGTTAAGTGGTTACTGGAGCCCATAGCCATCCACAACGTAAATGCGCCACCCACCTTGAGATATACGTTCTAAGGTCTCAAGTATAGTTACAACGGCTGCCCCGTCCTTCAAACCGAAACGCATTACTGCTTCACGGCAGAAATAGACTGGATGGTGGTACCTACCACCAGTAAGATGTCTTACCACCAGTACTTTCTCAGACATTCACCATTTGTCAGACATCATGTACATAAATCTTTCCATGTTAACTTTGACTATCCATTCAAAAACGTAGAATTTTCCCTGTAATTCGCGAGTCCAATGTACCCATGAGTCTGATACCCACCATCATCACAGAGTCCCGTACCCATCATCACACATTTTTTATTGAATTATTATTTGAATTCTTAAGAGGTGATTAACACGGGTCGCAAAATTTACGTAATAACTGTAATATATAAACAAAACGATTAGGATTATTTGTTGAATTCTTATGAGGCGATTAACACGGATCGCAAAATTTAAGTAATACCTGTAATAAATGAGTCGACTATTATCAAAGCCGGCAATGTGACTGACAATTATTGGTAAATCAGAAAAACGAATTATTGACTTTGTATTCCATTGGCAGTCACAAAACTCTTCTGAACGACATCTTAGATAAATAACAGGTTAAGTATCAACCTTTATTTAATGCAGGTTTTGAACCGTATTCTTTGTAGGAGACGATTATATTCAAATCAATCTGTATTGACATATCAATAACATTTTTTTATCCAAATGCACAGATTGCAACCTTTGATAATGGACGACTCATATAAACAAAATGAAAAGGAAACGATTATCGCCTACGTTCGCTTTCATCATGTGGCCTTTAAATTCACTTAAATAAAGTTAGCGTCGCAATAAACGCCTTAGTTGCGTGCCAGATTTAATTTACAAAAATGCTTGACAGTAAAACTTATTCTAACATCTCGCTCAATTAAGATTTTATTTTAACGCACTTTCGTATTTGCGACAGATTTTACTCATGTTATTTGTGTATTAGATTTAAATTTTTGCGTTAAATAAGCTATTGGCGAAAAGCTGAACAATAAATTGCAAACTATAAGCTTCGATCATCAGAATTGTCATTCAAAATTTGTGTTGTTTTGTCAATCGTAATTATAGTAATGTAACATAAATAATATTTTAGATTTAAATTTCAGAGCACGCAGTGTTAAGTTTAAAAACAGTTAACATTAAAATCATTTATTGAAGATGTAAATTCAATTAAATAGGAAAAAAAATGATTTTGTCGTTTATGTATTGATTAATTTAATAATTCAATTATGTAGTTTGAAGGGTGGGGCAGCCGTTGTAACTATACTTGAGACCTTAGAACTTATCTCAAGGTGGGTGGTGCGTTTACGTCGTAGATGTCTATGGGCTCTAGTAACCACTTAACACCAGGTGGGCTGTGAGCTCGTCCACCCATCTAAGCAATAAAAAAAAAAAGTATTGTGTCGACTTTAAAAGTTACAAGATTTTTTAATAAATTCACCATTCGCCGCATCCGACTAATGTTACATTCACGTTTTGTTCGAAATTCAAATCGGCACGATAAGAATGCATCCAGTTCACTTTCGCAGATCTAAACTGTCAATATATGCAAATAGTTTTGTGTATCAGATGAACGGACGCACGTGGGTTAATTCAGTGCTTTCAGTACCGAGATCGGCCGGCCAGATTCGGCCTACGACTGCGAATTCCGTATGTTTACGTCGGTAGTGGAAATGTTAGAATTTAGATATGCAAAATTACATTTAAATTTGGAGCATATCAGAATCTGCGAATAGCGTGTTACATAAAGTGAATAGCGTGTTACATAAATATTACGATTATTATTATTATTAGGTACATTGTAGGTCAGTTTTAGGTAAATATGAGTTACAATATTTTTCATTGCATATATCGATTATTATGCATCATGCCCAAAGCACGTCATTACGGTTCCTCCCGATCCATTAACGCTGCTTTTAGGTACCACAAGCACTGGTCGCTGTCTTCGTCGAACCCGTCGCTTGCGACGAAGGAATCGACGAGTGAATTAACCCACTGACACATCCCACTGAGTTTCTCACCGGATCTTCTCAGAGGGTCGCGTTTCCGATCCGATGGTAGATTCTGCGACGCATTGCTCTTGCTAGTGTCAGTGTTAGCATCACTCCGGTTTTAGCCCCGTGAGCTCACCTACTAGTTAAGGCTACGCTGACATAATAGCCTCTCAAAGCTATCAGCTTAGGTAGGAAAAAAAATGCACCATCCAAATTCTGTTAAACTTAATACATTAATAATATTCATGTGTAACGTATTAGACATACTTTATTTTATTGCATAATAGAACCTTAATTATTTATTGTATTACGTAGAACTGTATCGTAAGGTTTTTGGACATTTTCTTTTCGAAATTATCCGACGAGATAGGTTTCTCGGTGAGTCGCGATTCCGATTAGTTACATTCGATTTTGTAAAAGGTCTAACCCCATATATTAGTTGAGGCATCATCTCTTCCAATGCATGTAAAATAAAATCACAAAAATACACAAAAATTTTAGAATTGTTTAATTAAAATTGATTTTTCACCATTTTCGATCAACTTCTTATTTAGCTCACCACGAATGTAAATGTGCATATTATCTGATATCGACAAATAGCATTAACATTAAATAATATTGAAAATAACATTATTATTAATTTTTTTTCTACGAGGTCTCAACGCGCTCCCTAGGCCCTATGTGGGACTGGACAGTCATTAAATAACACCCAAACTTACTTCAGGTGGAAAGAAAAAGCTTTTATAATCTTAGACAAATAACGTGACTAATTAATTAACATTAAATTTGTATATTAACCGCTTTGTTATTTCTCCAAATATTTATTCAATAAACCTTAGTCCTTCGCCGATTCGGCTGCGTGGGCGAAAATATAAATCGCGTGAATGAGGGACGCGTGCTCAACTGTGGGATGAAAGGAAGCTTCTATAATTTCCCAGGGCTTAATCTATTTTCTTACCAAACTTCGTCAAAACCGTTCCTTAGACGTGAAAACGTAACAGACAGAAAGACAGAGCTAGTTTCATATTAATTGCTATATTCGTTTTAACATCTAACAATTTGTTCCAAGTAAAATCCTATATTCTTTAAATGTCTACTAGTTTCGTCTAGCTTAGTGAGTCTAACTAGGAAAAGTACGTGAAAGTCCTTTTTGTACATTCAGAGATATGTACTAACAAACAAAAAGAGAGACAGAAAGAAAATAACTCTAAAAACCTTCCTTAGTTTTCTGAGGGAAACTTTCAATTGTCGAAAAGGTTTTTTTTTTTTTTTATTGCTTAGATGGGTGGACGAGCTCACAGCCCACCTGATGTTAAGTGGTTACTGGAGCCCATAGACATCTACAACGTAAATGCGCCAACCACCTTGAGATATAAGTTGTAAGGTCTGAGTATAGTTACAACGGCTGCCCCACCCTTCAAAACGAAACGCATTACTGCTTCATGGCAGAAATAGGCAGGGCGGTGGTACCTACCCGCGCGGACTCACAACAGGTCCTACCACCAGTAATTACGCAAATTATAATTTTGCGGGTTTCACTTTTATTACACGATGTTATTCCATCACCGTGGAAGTCAATCGTGAACATTTGTTGAGTACGTATTTCATTAGAAAAATTGGTACCCGCCTCCGGGATTCGAACACCGGTGCATCGCTTCAACACGAATGCACCGGACGTCTTATCTTTTAGGCCACGACGACTTCAAACAAATTCTGTTGTATTATTATTTTTATTGATTGTTGGTCAATTTTTGCATGAAATCACATTCGCAGCTACAGCGCGCATACGACTATCCAAACGACGCGGTGTGCTAATAAATTTCGCAATTTTGAAGCAAGAGACGTTTATTAATAATGTAAACTCAGTTACTGTTGAATGTTAGTAAAGCGTTTAACATAACGCACTGTGTAATATCGTATGAATAGTGAAAGTTTTAGATTACAAAACAAAACAATACGTATGTATGATATACTAAACTAACGCTATGTTAAGAAACACTTTGAAATACATAAAGAGAATTAATTCCGTAATGTAAGTTGCAAAATTTACAAAAGTAGTGTAAGTGAAATTTTAAATTTAAATTATAAACGCAAATTAACATTTTTGCGTGTTTTTTTTAACGATTTATATTATTGCTCCACTGTGGTCATCGCTTGTGAATATATTTTCATTAGAAAAATTGCTACTTCATTACGGGATTCGAACAGTCGCCTAGCTTGATAGGAATGCATCAGGCAAGTTGGTCTGAAGTTTCAACAACCAGAAGAAATAATCTAAGCTATTATTACCGATGCCTTAAACGACACTTATAATTATTGAAAATAGCAAAATTAAACGAACATACGAAACATTAATTAAATATTATAATAAAAACCAAAGAAAATACGAATTTATTGCTGTATTTTATTACTTGTTGTCATACGTTGGTTGTATGTCTAAAGACTCAATGCGAAGCAACTTTTCACAATAAACCTGTCATTCACACCTATTTTAGAATGAATTCTTAGAATTTTAAGGGTTTTATGGCTGATTCTAATCTTAATTGCAGTGAGACGACGATTTACATGTCTTAAGTATTAATTGAAATTATTACGAAATTTATGCTACACAAAAGGTCAACTTATTTTTTTTACCGAACAAGATGGGCCAACGTTGTTACTGAAATATAACGTTAACGCCTACCATAAGAAATGAGATTAAGTATTCAATCGTATTGTATACCAGCTGTTTTGACGCCCATCGAACAAGAATGACCCCGGTAACCGTAATCGTCGAACTCGGCAAAGAGTTCGACGTGCAACCTAACCTAAACATCAGCCCGCTGAGTTTCTCGCCGGATCTTCTCAGCGGGTCGCGATTCCGATCCGGTAGTAGATTCATTCGCGAAGCAGCCACTCTTGAGTTAGATCTCCTTTGGAGGCGCTCGGGTAGCTGTTAGCAAATCCCACCCTTCCTGGCTGAGACCTTGCGCGCCCACCTGCCCTGGTAAAACTGGGAAGGCCGCCGGGTCACCAGTAATCTCTCAAACATAAAAAAAACCCAGAACGCTTGATGTCTTTACTGCAAACATAGGTACCTAAATGGTACGTACCCGTTTAGACTCACAACTCATCCTACCTTTAGCTAACGTGCAAATTAATAAATTATGGGTCTTCTTCTCTTAATATAGGATCATAATACTTCATCGTGAAGGTTTGTTAAGTATGTAGGTACGTTAAAAAAAGTACTCTGCATTAGATACTCATTAGATCACACCACAGACGATAAACCACAATCTCTATAATTAAAAAAAAAACACAAAAGTATATCCGAATAATTCGAATTCCAATCTCGAATTTTTTTTTATAGCTTAGACAGGTGAACGAGCTTACGAGCCCGTCTACTGTTAAGTGATGATTGGAGCTCATAGAGATCAACGACGCCATTACCACTACCCATCTTGAGACAATTGGTTCTAAGTCTTAGTTCTAAAGTACTGTGGCTGCCCTAACTTTGTAATAGAAAAGCAGTCTTCTTTGCGGCAGAAATAAGCAGAGTGGTAATACTCATGCGGGCTCATAAGACACCCCTCTCGCCTCCTCTCGCACGAGTCTAGGTCACGAGAGTTCCATTCAAACAATAAATCTTTCGTTTCAATTACAAAACGGTCTTAAATGATAATAGATGCATTTGCATTGTGCAACATTTAGTGAGTTTCGATAAATTTATGATCACGACCAATCGTTTCTGACCTAGATCGATTAAGATGATCAACAAAACTATTGTTCCAGTATCGATATATCGATACCTCATATCGATAATTTGACTAATGGTGACCTCGTCTGTCAAACGATTTTCAGTTCTAGTTGCAATCGATCACTACGTGAGTTAAGGTTATCTCTTTTAAATTAAATTCATTTTATAAAATTGGAAACGTTGATATTTTTCCAATAAAAATATCTAATAACCGACGAATACCTAATACATTCTAATTAGATCAATCATTTTAAGGTCTAACATAAAAATAAAAAAGAAATCATAAGTACCGTGCCGAATTAAGAATAAATTTTTTATGTTGCCTAAAATGATAAATATTCGGTATTAAGTAACATGTTAGTAATGTTCAGAATAGCAGCACGCGATATCGCGCTCGAGGCTAGATTTAAACTTTTCGATATGAAAAGGACTTGTACGACCTTCTGGCAGCGGACAGTGTGACGCGCATAGCGGTTAATGAATTTAGAAAAATGAAAATTAATCAAAACTTTTGTGAATAATAAATATATCCTTTAGCTCTAGAGTTGTATATTGATTTTTATCGACAATGTAAGCTTTGATAATCTCTATTTTCTTATTGAAGTTTGTATCGGAAGCTAAAGGTAGTTTCCATTTTTCAGCCACAAGATTCTGCCGTACTAGAAGAAGCTGATTTATAGGAAAATATAAAAAACAATTTATATTCTAATCAGTGTTAAGTTAATAGATGTCTAATGTTAAGAAGAAAGGAAAAATTTAACACGATTTGATTAAATTGATTAATTTGATTATTGATTACCTTGAATCATCATCAATAGTATTCTTATTGCGTGCAATGGATGATGGGACTATTAAGTTGAGTAGTTATTGCGACCCACGTGTATTGATCGTGATTGCCCTGATGTTTTTTTTTGCGCCGATGGGTGACCTATGTATTTCTTTTTGATAGGGCGGCTATCTTGGAACACAAAAATCTTTTTAGACAAACAAGAATGATGATGCTTCCTCCACGTGCGATCTCATATTTAAATATGCCCTACCGACTATAATGCTATAATTCGTACTATTATTAAGCATTTTTTATCAAACTGGACTGGATTTTCCTTGCAAAAATTCAATTTTCCCTCCTCAGGACAAACAAAGTGCTCTCAAGTGACAAATTTTTTTTGCTGCAGCACTTATCCGATAGATGTAGAGATGTTTTTTCATCTTCCTTGCAATGCAGATCAGATCAGCAGCAAGGCCGTCTTGTACACGTTCCTTAAAGACTCTCTATGTTTTTTTTTATCTGGGGATTGTTCGCTGATGTTGGGAGCGACCTATACTCAGAATTTTTTTATTCCGATCATCGAATGATCGTTTCAGATGGGATTTTAGAGGTTTTCTAGTGAACAGCAACATTACAAATCGCTCTTTCGTTTGGAACACGATCACAACCTTATAATTAAATAGTTATGTACTTTAAAAGCGGTAATATGAATACCTAATGATTTGATGGTCATTAATAGCTGTTATCGTTACATTTGAATTACGAAACCAGATACAGAATACCGGTTGATTAACAAACTAATTTAAATCGATAGGAAAAACATTGCTTCTGAACGTCTTTTTAATGATTTTTCGATATATATATATAATTTTTTGTATAACAGATGTTTGTATTTTTTTCCCGAACCAACATTGTGTTTTAATAGGTATAAACTTATTGGCCCACATAATAGTTGTATATTTTAAGTTCTCAGCGCAAATTGCTTTCCTCAAGAAGAAGCCGATTCTTGTTTTTGTGCATCCTTGGTGATGATGTGTTGGCAGGCACAAAGGTATAATAGTTTTCATCACAATATCGCAGACTAGATTTGGCCTCAATCATAGATTTGTGATTTTTAACTTAGATTAATCAAGGATTGGTTATTTATGAGTAATTTCCAAAACCAATGACCACGTTGAGCAGATCTGAAGACGCGCCACCGGCAATGAGGCAATAGAGTTGTCTGAACTTCTCGAATTGGCCAAGTGACCTTTTACTTAGGTGAAAATGATTTGAGGTCATTGACTTATAATGTCAATAATTATGGTTTGTTGGATGCGCTGTTAATTTGACGTAGAATGAAGCTTCTAATTTAATAATATAATAAATGAATTAATGGTTATACGTGTGTTTGTTCGTATTCCGCTCAATAGCTCGTTCATTTTTCGATAGTCAATATTATTGAATATTATATATTAGTCAGTATTATTTGAAGTCGTCGTGGCGTAAAGGATAAGACGTCCGGTGCATTCGTGTTGAGCGATGCACCGGTGTTCGAAGCGCAGTTCAATTTTTCTAATGAAATACGTTCTCAACAATTGTTCAAGATTGACTTCCACGGTGAAGGAATAACATCGTGTAATAAATCTAACCAATAAAAAATAAAAATGAAAAATCTAATTTTAAGGAATTCGTATTTATGTAAAATATGTATTTTTATTATCCAGATAAATCCATTCTTGCGACTATCAATAGAGCAACACTTATGTTCTTTTGGAATTATGTAAAAAAAAATATGTAACACATATTAAATGTATGTATTAGTCATCTACAATAGCATACAAGTACGTAGACTTTTTCGCTAATTAATATATTCGACTTCCTATCCTATATGTTACTTTTTAAATCTACAAGCCGTTTTGTTCATATATCAACCTAGTTTTATGTAATTGTACAACAAAAAAGTTTTTTTTTTAATTGCTTAATTGGGTGGACCAGCTCACAGCCCACCTGGTGTTAAGTGGTTACTGGAGCCCATAGACATCCACAACGTAAATGCGCCACCCACCTTGAGATATCAGTTCTAAGGTCTCAAGTATAGTTACAACGGCTGCCCCACCCTTCAAACCGAAACGCATTACTGCTTCACGGCAGAAATAGGCAGGGTGGTGGTTCCCACTCGCGCGGACTCACAAGAGGTCCTACCGCCAGTAATAAAGTAACTTGTTTTATTCGATTAAGGAGTTGTCGTACCATAAATAGGAGTTGTTGTACAATCAGTGTTCAAATGCCACAAGCAGATACCATTTTTTTAAATGAAATACGTACCTAACTCAAATTCACGAATGACTTTCACGAGCAAGAGAAATAACATTGCGTAACAAACATAAAATCCACAAAAATAATGTATATAATTACTAGGCTTATTAAACCCGTCTGGATAAATATTGCCACCCTGCCCATTACTGCCATAATTCTTTCGGAAGGCTCTGGTTGGTGACCAAGGATTTTCGGTAACCACTCAATATCAAGTGAGCCATGAGCTTGCCTGCCAATCTGCAGGAATAAACGAATCCGGTTCTGGTTTCCGTGCATCTAACTGCGGTTCTAAATATTAATTTAGCAGTGCAAGTCGCGAACGTGACAAAGACATCCTGCTGGGACCGTAAGTGGTTCTGTAGGCGTGATGAAGGTCGTCCACTTTGGTAATGCATGCATAGCTCTCTAAGACACGGCGTTAAGGGTTATCGTCGACCTGACGAAATGCTACGAATCAACGAAATAAAAAAAAAATGTTTGAATTAATTATTTGAAACTTTCGCGACTGGACACCTGAGGGGTTATTAAGATTCAAAAATAGTAGTTTTTACCAATTTTGATGAATCAACTTTCCGCTTATGCACCTAATTATAGAAAAAAACATAAACTCTATTACCTACTCTACAATCTACTCGTTGTTAAAATTTATCTCCATGGAAATAATGAAATGTAAAAATCGTAGTAACAGTCCGTTAAATGTGGTTAAATGGCACTGTTTATATTTGATTTCTATGATAGTATTCATTCTGAAAAATGTGCGAATAGAAACTTTCTTTTATTTGTCAAACACAACAAAAAGTTTACCGAGAAAACAATGAACGTATTATTTCGAACAGCTTAATGTACTATGAACTTAACAAGCTATTTAAATACTTCTAGTATACAAACACGTACAGTTTTGATGTGTCAAAGGTTAAAACAAAAAATACATTACATTTGAATTCACCGGTATCACGAACAATAGCTAGGCTTCCTGTTTGCTTCCCACACGTTTGCTTAATGTCAAGTTGTGTCTCGAGTTCAATAGGATGTAAACTGTTCTTAAAGAAGCCTGTGGCTAAGGACAAAGCTAGTACCTAAATTATGTATAACATGACTTGTAGTTTTAATAAATGTATTTTTCGTGAACCCGCCAGCTTGACTGAAATAACCCATTTCATTACTTCAATTTTGGGTTTTTCTTTTTGTATCTACTGCGCGGTAGAATGCGGCAAACACGGCAGAATACTCTCCCTACTATACGCAACACGCCCTGTCGGTCACTATCTAGTTATTTAATTCTTATTATTCAATTTTCAAATATTTACAATAGGCTCGATAAAAAAAAACGTGAAACACAAAAGAAAGTACGCTTCATAACTAGAGTGTGACAGATAATAAATGGAGCGTTCATAAATTAATTACAACTTAATGTCAAAAAGAAAGTAAAATAGTTCGGTGAATTGATTTAACGCAGTAAATGATCGATTGTCGTCACAACACGGAAATCTGTTATTCCGACAAAGTAACAACACTAGTTGCTATACCAAACTCATCATTGCCGTTATACAATAAAGACTCAATTCCTATGAAAAGGTTTGGTGAAATTACGATTTTCATTAACCAAGCAAAACCAACAATAATTTTACAACGAGACAACAATCTTCACGGAGTTGTTGGATTTTGTCGATCAAATTGGCCTTGACATTAAGAAAGCTCATAAGTAGTTGCAAAAACAAGTGAATTTAGTTGAAATCGCTATATTTTGAATGTAGAAATTTTAAAAATATAAAAATGAATTCGTTGTCTCGCTAAAACTCGAGAGCGGCTGAGCCGATTTGGCTAATTTTGGTCTTGAATAATTTGTAGAGGTCCAGAGAAGGTTTAAAAGGTAGATAAATATGAAAACGCTCGGAATTAAATAAAAATAACAATTTTGTTTTTCCTTTGATGTGTCGGACGGATTCCTTTTGTTTGTTTTAAGTTTATTTTATAAAAAATTTTAGGTCTTTTATTTATCCATTGAGGCACTACGAAGTCTGCCGTGTCAGCTAGTCATTAGTAAAAATTAATAAACCTACTCTTTAAGATCAGCCTAACTCAAATCGCTGTTTATAATGCAACACGTTTCGCAATAGTCTGTTTAATTATGTATCTTTCATTAATTGACGCATAGTTTAGAAATATCAATCAAACGAAGTACTTGTACAATCTCCGAAGCACTTAAGAATCGATATTAAACTATTATAAGTTCAACAATTGATACATAATTTTAACGATTATATTGTAATATTTTGATGGGTCTCGATCGAGCTGATTCGTTTACAAGGTGACAGAGCGGCGCATCCGATCTCCTAAGTCCTTGGCACTATATGATCGACATCTTCATGGATCAAGTCACTACTATTGTTGTTTAGAAGCTAACTTACCTGTCTGTTTGGATCGAGAACTGTTTTTCAACGTATTAAATCGCGTAATGTTTTTATTTTTTGAGTGGACGGCTTTTTAATTTTTTTATTGCTTTGTTGTGTGGACGAGCTCACAGACCACCTGGTGTTAAGTGGTTACTGGAGCCCATAGACATCTACAACGTAAATGCGCCACACACCTTGAGATATGAGTTCTAAGATCTTAGTATAGATACAACGGCTGCCCCACCCTTCAAACCGAAACGCATTACTGCTTCGCGGCAGAAATAGGCAGGGTGATGGTACCCACCCGCGCGGACTCTCGAGAGGTCCTACGACCAGTAAATCGCCATCAATTTTCACTTTAAATATTTGAACCCGATCTTGTACAGCGGCAACCCTTACTGGGTTTTGTCAATAGACCGTTTAGACGTAGTTGACCTAAAGGATCAATCACTTGAGCCCTTCCAAACAAATAAAAACTTTCTTTAAATTCTGCTACTACAATATAACAACTCTAACTACTTTCTTATCGATTATCATTTCTAAAACGAGTTATTGTTTGAATTGCGCACCAACAATCTTGACCAAAAAAAAAAGTTGCCATAACACAAAATTAAAATACCGACATCGAAATTAATCTGAAGAGAATACCAAGTTTTTTTTCCTATCTTGAATTCTTGAATGAATATCAGAGCGTCGAGATACGAGTCGCATTGACATGCAGACAGCGAACTCATTTTGTACACTGACGTATGAGACTCGTGTCGATTTAGAGGTAAAGCGCTTCGAAGCAATTTATCTGCTGCATGACCAAATCCCACATAAATTTGCAAGATCGATTCTGTATTAAGACGGTGTACTTTTCTTAGTAGTCACGTATTGGAACGAGCGTAAAAGGACAGTCATGATTCCCTAAAATAACCGATGTTTACAGATTATCAATTTTGAAGAGATTTGTTTAAAAACAAAATATATTATGTATTTCTTAATATTCACAATGTTATTTGCCCTTGGCCTAACGATGCTTAATGAGATTTGAAAATAATCGTAAATAGACTTGCTTTAACAAAAACCGACTTCAAATAGAAAAATAAAAATATTCTAAAACAAATTAATATACACTAAAAACAAAATCGGTTGGCGTGATATTGAGTTATTAAGTTATTCATCTATTTGTCGTGCACGTACTTAATGCAAATTAGAGACTGATATGGCTTTCACATGGATACCATTATCAGAACTGGACTAAATTGAAATGGGACCACACGGGAAGCGTCAGCTTTCTAATAAAAAAAGAATCATCAAAATCGATTCACCCAGTCAAATGTTATGAGGTAACAAACATTATTCATACAGTCGAATTGAGAACCTCCTCCTTTTTTGAAGTCGGTTAAAACTATCAATCAAGTCGTATAGCTTTGTACGTACTTTTCTCTAATAGTACATTTCTCGTAAAATATGTATTTTATGTTTCCTGTGTATGTGTAATGTTATGTTATTCACTTTATAAAATACTAGCGACCCGCCCTCGCTTCGCTTCGGAAACATTAAAACACACATGAAACCAAAAAAATAAATAAAAAAAAAAATAAAAAAAGTAGCCTATGTTCATCAGGGACAATGTCGGCTTCTAATGGAAAAAGAATTTTTCAAATCGGTCCAGTAGTTTCGGAGCCTATTCGAAACAAACAAACAAACAAATATTTCCTCTTTATAATATTACTAGCGACCCGCCCTCGCTTCGCTTCGGAAACATTAAAACACACATGAAACAAACAAAAAAAATTAAAAAAAGTAGCCTATGTTCATCAGGGACAATGTCGGCTTCTAATGGAAAAAGAATTTTTCAAATCGGTCCAGTAGTTTCGGAGCCTATTCGAAACAAACAAACAAACAAATCTTTCCTCTTTATAATATTAGTATAGATAATAATAATATTAGTATAGATACATGTACATCACTGACTATTCAATAAATTATAGAAACATTAATTATCATAATCTAAAAAATTAAACATTCAACAATATAGCGATGAAATCAAACATGTCAAGGTGAATCTTTAAAAATAATAGTAAAACTGAAAGATCTATCAAATGTCAGTATTTTGAGGTCAATTAAGGGTCATTAATCATTTTAAATATCAGTAATTTAGAACGTTCAGCGTATACAATTTAGTTTACTTTGTTTAAATAGCATAATAATGGCTTGTGAGTGTGATTCGGTGGAGGCCTCAACAAAATCATTCATAACATTTTGTTATTGCTTGATATTAGGTGATTAACAGAATGCATAGTTTCAACTTGAATACCACCATCCGTCGCGACGTCGAAGTCTTTATTGTATTGTATGTATATCATCATTCGTATCATGATACTTGACTGCTTTGCGACAGAAACAGATAGGATCAAGTTGACTGTGCGAGCTCACAATACGCCAAATATGCACCTATCTATAAAATTTTACGAATTTATTGACGTGACAACGTCTTATAATTCGATGGAGCCGGCTGCACGCACGAAAACACATGACTCATGCGGCGTTACCTCGCTCTGAGGCGTTCCATTTAAGGCTTGAAGTGCAAGCGAGAGCGCGCAACGAGCGACAAAGAGGCACAATCCGCCTCCGCGTTCGGCAGCGTTCGACATCTGTCTCTCTCCGACAGCTGCTATACAATAATACATTCCCATGTTTTCATAAAGTATGAAGTTCAGTGAAAAGTGAATGTGGTGTCAATTGTTTTTATCAACGATAATTGCGATAATTGAAAAATGAAACCATTCCATCAGTATTTTCTTATGACGTTGTCACGTTCAACTATCGTCAGTAAACCGACTTTACAGACAACCGATTTTTAATGAAAATTATAATTGGGCGCGCAATAAAGAGGACTCCCTTTCTCTCTTTCTTTTTTTAATTCCTTCATCGTATGATATTTATTGAGATCAACAAAAAAACATCTTCTTGCTCCTCTGATACAATAAAAGAAATTTATTGGAAATATCAAATAATAAAAATTGTTATGCGAAACACATTCGAAAAAAAGTTAGAGGATTTGACATTTTGATCATACACACTAATGCTAAGCACAAAAGCTTCTGGAGAATTAAATAAACCTTAGTATTAACAATAGTATTAACGTTCATTCAAAGACCACAACCCTCCAACAATACAAAAAAAAACAACTACAAAGACACAAAAATATACGTCGCAGCCCTTAACGTACTTCCGCAGAAGATTGAAGAAAATCTTATAGAATTAAAGGACGACATAAGACAAGTGGCAGGCGTCACGTGGAACAGAGTGGCTGAAGAAAGACATGAGTGGAAAAGGTTGGAGGAGGCCTTTGTCAATTGGCAAACAGATCAGCAGAAAATAGGAAAAATTCAAATAATAGGCTAGATTAAGGTTTAAATAAAATTTAAGTTTTCTATATAATATTATATTTAGTCATAGAATTTTAATATGGATCTGAATAAAAGGCTATGTTATTATTATTAACGTTCATATTGTTAATAGCTTAAAATCTACCGGTCGATAACTATATTGTCAGAACCAAGCA